>NW_028274885.1:600000-881441 GCF_037043125.1 Eumetopias jubatus
CCTCCTTGGGAATTTGTGTGTTTCTCCTTTTTTTCTGGAGAACCATTCTCGCTGTGTGTATACTAAAGTAGCTTGTATATACTGTTCTTCATAAATGAGCAGAAAATTGTATAGTCACTGGACATTTTCTATCCATTCAGTAATATAAATTTCCCTCTAATACATCAATTTTGATGATCACCTAGATTGAAATACATTTAAAATAGTTTTGCAGTGGCTTCTGTGATCCATATGTTTTTTTTTTTTAAAGTTCAAACATAATTTTCAAACAGTGTAATATGAGTTTCAGGTGTACAACATGATTCAGAATCTATACATTTCTCAGTGCTCATCACAGTAAATGTACTCTTAATCCCCTTCACCTCTTTCTTCCATCCATCCACCCACAACCCATGTGTTCTTTAGAAGTGTGTTGTGTACTCTCCATTTTTTGGTCATTCTCTAGCTATCATTCAGTAATTGATGTTTAGTTTTGTCATTTGTGGCCTGAGAACACATTTCCTGTTGATTTCTTAAAGATTAACTGATTGACTGATTGAGAGAGAGAGAGAGAGATTGAGTGATGGGGTCAGAGGGAGAGAGAGAATCCCAAGCAGACTCCATGCTGAGTTTGTAGCCTGATGCAGGGGTCAATCCCATAACGCTGAGATCAGGCCTTGAGCCAAAACAAAAGCAGTCAGACACTCCACCGACGGTGCTACCCAGATGCCACCCGTGTGCCCCAAGGAATGCATTATTATTACTCACTCAAAATATTTTGTTGAAGGAGAACATCAAAAAGGTTGAGGAATTTTATGAAAAGTTAAATGACACCCTTTGCTGGGCACTGGCTCACTTGCAAGCTGAGAGAGAGGAGAAGGTCAACGATCAGGACGTGGTAGGAGTTGGTTGTTGAGTTTTACCTTTATGTGGCTCCGGGAGGCTTTTGGTTCATTGGGTGAGGTGAGTGCAGCATCCTCGCCTGCTGTTTAACACAGTAGAGAGTGGGGATCTGGGCACTGAAACTTCTACAGAGCAGTGAGCTGGGATTTCACTTAGAACCACCATGATGAGGTTTGCTCTTTCAAGGACTAGGAAGTATGGTTGACTTCACGGGGAGGTAATGAACCCCTCATTCAGCCGTGCCCTCCAAGATCTGTAGAGAATCCCCACAAGATACTTGGGCGATGAAGGGCGATGGCTGGCCCAATTGTACAGTGCCTTCCTCTTAATGCCAAACAGAGCATTTTCAATGTGAGGAGGAGAAGATGTGTATATATGTATGTATGTGGATATATACATGAAAGAAAGCCACTAAGAAATCCATTTGTGCGTTCTTTGACTTGAACTATTTTCCACTTTGCTTACTTTCTCCTGATTGTCTTATGCCTTAAGGGCTTTCTTTGTTGCACTGCATGACCCTGTCCTGTTAGGCACCCTCACATTGTTCTGTGACCATGATTTCTTGAATGTGTTTACTCATATCTGTCTTAAAGTGCCAAGATGAATTGGAGGATGGAGAGCAGAGAGCCTTCAGGGCCAAAAAACGAGCACTGCAGGTTATGTTATTTTGGGGGAAGAAATCCCCATATGGTGGCAATGAGTTGGCATTGGGAAGGGAAAGAATGCCTTCGTGCCTTCAAGGTCTTGCCCTTCTCCTTTCCCCATCAAACCCAAGTTCTCAGGTCATGTGCACATACATACACATTCCTTTCCAAAATGTGAGAAGCTATTGGAAGAGCACTACAATGCCCTGAATTCTTTGAAAACAACTCAAGAAGCCGAAATGAACATCCTGAGGAGGAAAGTGGATATTGTGGTGGAATTCTCTAAACAAAGACAAGTGGCTGGAGAAGGGTAAGCTCTTCCTGTGTGAATTGTCACAAATACTCTTGTATGAAGTTATGTGACGGCCTGTCTAGATACCTGTATTTCTTTTAAAATTAGATCTCGAGTATTTTCACCAAATGCATTCTGTAGAATTGTGCCTGCCTGTCCTGCCTTTATGTGTGTAACCTGCATTTCCCTTTCTGTGCTAACTGCTTGTCGTGCTTGTTGTGTGACCCCTTGGAGTAGAAGAGGGAAGGTACCATCATTACAAACTTTGATACCTGGATCCCCTCTGGGTCTGTCTGCACTGTCCTTTGGTTTCAGTGTCATCCCATGTTCTTATCAGCCCTGAATTCAGTCACTTTTCATTCAGTACGGGTCTTG
The DNA here is from genome assembly GCF_037043125.1 of Eumetopias jubatus. Lineage (NCBI taxonomy): Eukaryota > Metazoa > Chordata > Mammalia > Carnivora > Otariidae > Eumetopias > Eumetopias jubatus. Next base: position 602,194 of record NW_028274885.1, read on the forward strand.
GGTGAATAATGTGGATAGAAAAATGGAATTGTCTGGCTGCAGAAACACTGGGAGTTTCTTTTTGGAAAGTGGGTTGTGGCTTCAGCAGTTCCGGATCCCTTCATCCAGTGTACAACTGACATGCCTCACTGTAGCCCAGTCCCTAAGAAGGCCAGGGTATTTCCCCTCCACCTGATTTTTTTTGATGTAACGCTCTTGGGTGTCAGCCAAATCCTGCGGTTTCACTATGGCTCAGCTTTGCTGGCTGACCCTGAACTTCACTCGTTTCCTTCTAAGCCCATGCCCATAAAGTTGTTCAGCTTCTTTATAGTTCACTTGCGTCTTCCAGAATGTATTGATGTGTCCTGGGGAGATTGGCTCCCACTGCCAGGCTGCCTTTCTCCTAAGCTTCCTTCTTCTACATGTGGTTCTCATGTTTCTCCATGTGGTCTTTAGAAATTGGGTGCATTCACTCATATGAGTTGGCTCTTTTGTCCAGTGTTTCCTTTATTTTCTCAGGAGGAGATCAGGACCTTAGAGTCCCTCATTCACGTGGAAAAGCAAAACTGTCCCTGTCTTCCCTAGAGACTGAGCTTTGTGTTATTCCATCCCACACCGGGGGTGGGGGCTGCTCTGTGTCATTGGCATCCTGGTTCTGTTCATTGGTAAGTATTTTTGGGCATAGGTACAGTGTGCTGACCACCTTTCCGTCTTCTACACCTTCCACGTGAACCACTCCATCACAGCCGGTCCAGAAGGCATTTGCTGAAGGATTGCCTGAGAGACCAGAAGCAAATGCATGTGTCTTTCTCTGTCTAGAGCTTTTGACTCAGTTTCTAAGAGTCTTTTTGCATGTGTTCTTGAGTAAATCAGGTGTCCTGTTGAAACCTTTAATCAATACCATGACCAAAAGAGTCTGAGGGCAACACAGCAAACCAGCCTTTCTAAGCATCCTCCTTTGCTGCTTTCACTTCAGTGAACTCAGCCTTGTTAAAGTCGGTTGACACCATGCAGTTGATAGTTTTCCATCTGAAATCTGTTGCATGGAAATAACACCCTGCCTATGTGACTGTTCGCAGAGTTTTATACTTCAGGATATATTCCCGGCACTATGATTGGACTTTTCCTCCTCCAGGATCTTCGAAGGATGTGGCATGGTTGTACTTCTAGGTCCTAGAAATGTCTGGGAGTGAGTCGCCATACCAATGAAGCCATATTCTGGAAGCCTTCCTTTCAGGTTGATTGTCTGTGTCAGGCACAGCCTTGGTTTGAGGATCAGGGTTCCCCATGGAGGTGTAAGACTAAGGATCGTCCCTTGCTTCATCAAAATGGGTATAGTTGGTCAAGCATGGTTTTCCCTTGGATCTGAAAGGAGCCCTCACCATCTCAGACAAAAGACCAACTCTGAGATGGCACGAAGTGCAATGTTATTTGGGGGCTTCATGATGAATGAATTGAAGGAGAGGAGTATAAAGACAACTCTGATTGCCAGAGACTTGGCAGCTTCCAGAGTTTGATTATTCTTTAACAGTAAATGGGGCCTTCAAGTTGTCTCCCTCATTGTGTTGTCAGTCTGTGCATTTATGGGGGTCATTTGAATCTAGGCCATCAGTTGTGTTGGGAGGAAAAACGGCAGCAATTCAGGACCTTGCCTACTGGACTGTGTATATACCTTTCCCATCTTAGGAAGCTGGAAAATACACACTGTGAACTGAAGGCACAGAAGAGTCAACTGGCAGCTGCTGAGGAAAATTTGAAACTGGTTACCGAAGAGATAGACAAGTATAAGTGAGTTCAGACACTAAATATTAGCGGCTCATGAAATCCCTGTTCACTTCGTATTTTTAATCTTTGTACATTTTTTAGACTCAATTAACAAGTAATATAAACAAAAATTGAAAGGCCATATCCAGAGATAATTAACAGATTCAAAAAGACAAGTTTTAGAAAGAACAAAACAATTATGTTACTAAACATGTCCGGAACCCCAGCGCTGGCCTGACTCTGTGGAAACTTCCGCCATGCCATTCCACCTCCCAGGGGTGGTTTCAGTGGTCCTAATCTTGAGGAAAGCAGTTTGTCGTAGGATGAATCCTGCCCATGAATCCGGTAGTGTCATCTGATGGCGAGGTCTTTGCAACCCTGGGAACCATGGCGAGCATAGAAGTTAAAGGACAATAGAGCTTCATGGTAAAAGCTCCTTTTCATGTGATAAATCAGGGAAAGATTGATATCAGGTAAGGAAATTATGTCAACTCTCAATCCTGCAGGTGTGGAGAAACGAGTAAGGAGAGGATGTAACGATAGATTTGATCCTACTGTACATTTATTATCATGGGAAAGTGTTTCCTGTGTCAGGAAAAATCGTATGAGGGGACAGATCAGAGGAGGATGGCCACATGGGCAGGTGATTTAAAATCACACCCAAGGGGCGCCTGGTGGCTGTCGTTAAGCGTCTGCCTTCGGCTCAGGTTATGGTCCCAGTGTCCTGGGATCAAGCCCCGCATCGGGCTCCTGCTCTGCGGGAAGCCTGCTTCTCCCTCTCCCACTCCCTCTGCTTGCGTTCCTTCTCTCACTGTGTCTCTCTTTGTCAAATAAATAAATAAAATCTTTAAAAAAACCTAAAATCACAGCCAATATTGGGCTTTATCTGACAAAAGCAATTATATCTCACAGACAAGAAATTGGAGAAATGCAAGATCGGCTACAGAAGGCAGAGCTCAACTTCAAACTCAAGGTAACCTAGGTTCTGCCCCTACATACTGGCCCCTTCGTGCCTCCTGCAGGGGATGGAAGTGGCCCTTAGATCCCTGAACATGGGCTCTTGGTGAATTGATTTTTCAGGTCGCAGCTCATGAGAGAAGTGCTCTAGATAATTGGGTAAGTGTTTTCTTTTTCCTCCTCTTTGTTTGGGGCACAGTCCGGCACAACTGAGGGTGGATGTGTTTTCCTCCCCCAGGTTAAGGCTCGGTGTTGGGAGAGGAAGATAGTGCAGCAGAGCAGGGAGAACACCTACATGAAACACAGGTGTGCGAGTTTGACGTGCCTTTTTATGGGTGTCCTGAGGGGTCAAGGCTAAGCTGTTTAGTGTCTGGTAGAAGACATGGTGTTGTAATTCTTATAGACGTCCATTCTTTTTCTGTATTCAAGACTGCACATGATGAGGAGAGACACGCCTCCTGAGGGATCCATGAGGCAGGAACCGATGCCGGGAAGATCCGAGATATGGAACCGTGTGCAGAGAGGTAGGGAGCAAGCTGTGAATTGCAGCAGCCTGATTTCTGCTGGGAAAGCACTTGATGTCCTCCCTCTTCTTGTGGGTGATCGTTGTGTGTCCTAGAGGGAATCACAGGCACTACCTAAGTACAGCAGGTTGTCTGAAAGCGTGATGGGAGGGTGCTTTCCTCAGGTGCCTACTGGAGCTCACACCCCTCCCCTGACTGCAGACCCCCACCCCCACCCCCTCCACCATCCCCCTACTGAAGAGCTGAGCCTGGAGGAGTTGTGAGCCTGAGCTCCCTTCCCACCTTGACGCAATGCTGAAGCAATTTGAAAAAAAAAAAAAAAAAAAGACTGTTTGAGAAAAATGACATTTACCCCTTATGGAGTTTCTTTTTTTTGTTTGTTTTATTTGTAAACTACAGTATTATATTCATCAATGAAATTCGTGCATTTTACTCCTCTAATGTTATCGGAATAATGCCACAGCTTTACTTCTCAATCCGCCTGTTTTTTTCTTTGCTCCTGACTGTACGATTAGTCTACTCCAATTCTTCTCTTCAATATTTACGTAATGGCCAGTCACACCGGCTAGGCCTCATCTAGAGACCGAAAGATTGCACCATTAACTGGCGGCCTGAGGAAAGAATGCATGCCGTTCGTGTTTCGGGTTTGTTGATATCACCCACTCAAGGCTATTCTCACTTAGATTTTTAATCTAGAAGAAAAAGTGATTTTTTTTATTTGTATTCTACACCCCAATTTCAGTATTAATTTCCAGCCAGTTGTACCCCAATCTGTCCACTGTTGATTGATTACTTATGGAAACACTGGAACCAGGGTCCTGGAGTGTCTCCCGCAAGAGTCAGGTGACTGGTATCTCTCTTAGCAAAGAAGTCGCTTGAGTCATGTGGAGAAACCCTCTCTTCAGATCAGGGACCCGAGTGTGGGAAAGAGTGTGAGATGGAGGAAGAAGGTACGGAGGGTATGCAAACCACAATAAACCTCCATCCTTTGTCCCATCCAGAATCTAGACCGGTTCCCAGGATGAACAGCAGCACCAGCCCGAAAAGGGACCCGGAGATGGCTACGGTAAATGCTACGGGCGTTTTCAGTTGTGCCTGTTTCTGGAAGTTACTCCTGTAGGGACAGCACCCTATCTTGGCCTTTTGGCTGTTGGGTGTGTTCTGTGATCTAGCTGAGACATCCTTCCCCTTTCAGAATGCAAGCTGTTTACCCAGGAGCCTCCAGGCTTCCTCATTAGAGATCCTCAGCTTACGTGCTTCCTCCCAAAGTTGTAGATGCTTAGAGGCAAATGATGACAGGATGCTCACCCCAAATTTGTGTGTTTGTGTGTGTGTGTGTGTGTGTGTGTGTGTGTGTGTGTGTAAAACCCTGGAGGAGGGCAACATCTCACTCCACAATGAAGTCGGCCAGTCCCGCTGAATACTTTCAGTTTCCTTTCCCGCCGGAGCAGTAGTGGTGTTGGTTTTTGGGTCAGGATACTGACCTGGGAGAATGTCTGCAGTAATCCTCACAGCTGGCAGTGGGAAAAGCCATGCCCTGCCTCACACTCTGTACCATGTGCTTTGGGCAGCTGTGAGTGTTGTTGGAGAAGGTGAGCTGCGACCTCATGTGCGTTCCGTTTGTGTGGGTAAAGACATGACCTAGAATCCCTCCAGTTGCACCCTGGGTGAGATGAAGGTGAATTCTGCCAGTTGCCAGGTGCCAGGTGTGTGGTGGAATACGCCCCCGGAGCACAGCTGTCAAGAGGGAATCCCAGTGACTCCTTGCAGGGCTCCCACCTCACACATGTTTCAGCTGTGCTCCTGTGAGCGGGTTCTGATGCGGTTTGGTGGCTGTGCCAACTGATAGCGTCTCTCCTGATCCATCCTGGGAGGGTCACACCTGCTATGCAGACACATTGGTTTGCATCCGGGGATGCAGAATCGGCCGTTCAGTGGTTCTTGGCCCCAAGGATGATGCATTTGCTCTGTGCCTGAGTTAAGGAGCATCGGAATATCAGTGACGCAGATCCACAGAGCTGGGTCTCACTAATTCATAGGGATCGTGCACCTTTCAGCCCTTTTCCAGGTCCGCTGCTGAACTGCAGAAATTCCTGTCTCCTGAGCAGTGTCTGTGGCCATGGACACACTTGGGATAGTAGAAGTCTCCTTTGTCATGAGGGAATCGGAGCGGGATCAGGCGGCGGCTGGTGGGCAGCAGTTGGACCCATGATGTGCTGATCTTCCATCTTGGACACTGGGCTTCCCATTGCCCCTCATTCTGTCTGTGCTCAGTATACAGAAGGAGATTCTTTAGTTGTCACGGCGGGTAAAGTGTGGTCCTGGACGTTGATGTCAGCCCATCTCTAATAGACCCTTTTATTTGTTTGGTATTAACTCTGCCAAGGCTTTGGGGCAGATTCCGTGCCTCTGTAGAGTTGCAGACATATATTAACATGTGGTGACAGTAGGTTATCCGCATGGCATCTGTTCACCCCAGGGCATAGGTGGGACGCAGGAGATAGGTAACCTCTGGCACAGATGTTCCTGTCCTGGAATGTGGTAGTGGGGATTGTTTCAGGTGCTGAGACCTGTTTCTTTGGGTTTCAGCTTTTGTTGGTGGTGTTACTTTTGTGTCTCATCTCAGCCTATAGTTGATTTTGTGTGTGTATGTCTGTATGGATGCACAGGTGCTTTGTCATTTCCTAGGACCACCCTGCGGGTCTTGTCTGGGGATCCTACCTCATCACCATTCCTGTACTATGGGCCACGCTCATAGCCTGCACCCTGCTGGCCTCATGAACCTCACCGACCACCTCCACCTCCTGCATTTGGTAAAGTGATCTGAACAGCAGGTCTTGACTTGCAAAGCATCTCCATCTTTCTCCACGAGGAAACTTTGGAGAAGATGTAGAATTGATGCCCTAGGCGTTTGTATTGCAGGGGTTTCCCTGGCTAAAGACATTCCAAGATTCATCAGTTTCTACACTATTATTACTTTGTGGGGGTTTGTCATTTTTCCATTTTGATCTGGGTAACAGGTGTCTCTTGTAGAGAGAGAAAGACATTTTACAGAATGTCATACATAACCTTTTGCAGCCAGGCTATTTCCAGGGACCACATTTTGGGCTGTTAGGGATGAAGCATACTGCTGAGTTCATTTTTTTTTAAACATTTTGTTTATTTCTTTGACAGAGAAATAGAGAGAGAGCACAGGTAGGCAGAGCAGCAGGCAGAGGGAAAGGGTGAAGCAGGCTCTCTGAGGAGCCGGGTGCCTGACGCAGGGCTCAATCCCAGGATCCCGGGATCATGACCTGAGTCAAAGGCAGACACTTAACGGACTGAGTCAACCAGTGCCCCAGCCCAGTTCATTTTTAGCTGGTTGAGCCCGGACTGTTTTTTCCTTAGCTATGAAAACACCCGAAACAATATGGAGGGCTGTGGTCCCTTCTTTGAGGAGGAAGGACAGGGCTTCCCCTTGTATGCAGGCACCAGCAGAAACATGTGGGAAATGCTCTATGTCTGAGAAGGGACGCGAGAGTGGGAGAGAATGGAATGTGAACGCAGCAGGTTTGGAGCATTGGTTTGAATTCTGCACAGTCAATGCCAGTCTGCATTCACCTCCATCAGTTCTAGGCTTGGTCTGACGCTGAAGCTGCTGGGGCTCCCATGAGGAACAGGGACACTGAGCCTCACAGAGGTCCAGGGCTGGTCAAGGTACCTCGTTTGGCCTTTTCCAGGTGTTCCGCAAACTTCCCTTACTGAACGGCACCCAGTCCTGGCCTTATGTCTGTTGGGTTGGGCCTGCATTTGGTCTGTGGTGTCATTTACCTTTCAAAATGCAAGCAGTTCACTCAGGGGCTGACAGGCTTCTCCATTACAGATCATCACCTTCAGTGACACCGTCCAAAGCCACAGGTGCTTAGAGGTGCAGGATGGCAGGGCGCTCAGTGTGTGTGTGTGTGTGTGTGTGTGTGTGTGTGTGTGTGTGTGTGTGTGTGTCTGTGTCTGTGTCCATCAGATAACACTGTGAGTATGTGACGGTTCACAGCATTTTACACTTCAGGACATATTGCCGGCACTAAGATTGGCCTCTTCAAAGGAGGACTTCCATGTAGTCTTTCAATATTTGTTGTAGTAAGTTCTACTCTTGCTATTTCTCGTTTGGATGTGAAGGCATCTCAAACTATAAAGATCATTAATATTACCACTGTTAATGAACTAAATGAGCCCACAGGGGAGACCATATTTAATGTTGTGTATGCATCTGGAAAATCTGAATAGCATTAAGGCTTTCCGGAATGGCCAAGAAAATGTTGAGGAAATAATGGTCTGTTGATGCCAACAAAAATGATCATGAAGTGAATTTTTGCTCAGGTGCTATTAAGAGTATAGTCTGAGAATGAAGGGAATCCGTGAACGAACCTGCCCATGATAGCAAATAGCAGTCCTATTGGTAGAACATATTGAAAATGTGCTACTACAATAATATGTGTCGTGGAGAATAATGTCTAGGGATGAGTTAGCTCATGCAATGCCTATTAGGGCTCCTATAGTAAATCGGAAAATAAAGCCAAGGGCTCATAAGATAGCAAGAGATACCTTGGTATTTCCTCCATGAAGGGTGGCAAGTCAGCTGAATTCATTGACTCCTGTTGAAATAGTAATAATTACAGTAGCTGATGTAAAGTATTCTCGTGTTTCAACGTCTATCCCAACAGTAAACATATGGTGGGCAATATGATAAACCCAAAGAAACCAATAGATATTATTGCTCAGACTATTCCCACATAGCTGAAGGGCTCTTTTTTGCATGAATAGTAGGTGAGATTATCCTGAAACCTTGTAAAATGAGGACACCTACTTCGTGGTGTCCAAAGAATCAGAATAGATGCTGATAAACACCGGGGTCCCCTCCTCTGGCTGTGACAAAGCATGTAGTATTAAGGTTTCAATCTGTTAATAGTATAGCAATTCCAGGTGCCAATATGGTAGTGATAGGAGCAGCAAAACTGCTGTCATTGGGTTGAATCCTGTGAATAAGGGGGTTAGGTATTGGGATTGCAGGTGGGGAGTGGTATATTAATAATAGTAGTAATAAAATTAATAGTGCCTAGAATTGAGGACACACCTGTTAGATGTAGTGAGATGATTGTTAGATCCACAGGTGCTCCTGTGTGAGCTAGACGGCCGGCCAGAAGAGGGTAGACACTTCATCCGTTTCTGGCACCTGCTTCCAAAGTAGAAGAGGCAAGTAATACCAGAAAAGATGGTAGGAGTAATCAGAAGTTTATCTTGTTTATTTGGATGAATGCTACATCTGGAGAGCCAGTTATTCGAGGGCCTAGTCGATTTCCAAAACCACCAATCAGTAGAACTACAAAGAAAATTATTTCGTGTGCATGGGCAGTTATACTCCATGATAACTTGGCCGTCTCCTAGTAGAGCATGGGGCTGAATTAATTCAGCACAGATCATGAGACTAAGAGTGGCACCTCCCATGCCAGCCCACACACCAGATAAGACTTAAAGAGTGCCAGGGTTATGGTTTGTGGAAAGTAATCAACGATATATGAACATCGATAAAATGGCTAGGAAAACATTAGACTGCAAATCTAAAAACAGAAGTTTAGCCCTCTTCCTGCCAAGCTCTGTGGTGTAATATCACAGTGAATCAAAGCAGCAGCTTCAATTCCGCTGGGGCTTCTTCCGTCATTTTTCACCTACGTGGTGGGAGAAGTAGATTGAAGCCAGCTGATTAGGGTATTTACCTGTTAACTAAGATTTCACGGGATGGAAGCCCACCGATCTAGTAAGGGCTTAGCTCAATTAAAGTGTTTAATCTGCATTCCACTGATGTAAGATAGATTCTTGCAGCCCTTAAATTTGAGTTCGGGAGTTTGATAATACATAGCGATTTGAAGGCCCTTGGTCTTCTTATCCTAAACCTCTAGTCCAGAATTGATACTAGTAGGGTTAGTTGGAGCAATATGGTTGAGATTACAATCAGTGGCAGTAAGAAGGTTATCTTTTTTCTATTTTCAAATTGTCGTTTTATATTGCTCATCGAAGGGAATATAGTTAGTGCTGTAGAGTAGGTTAGTTGAATGTAGAAACAGGTTTAGTGATACTGCAATAGCTCTTAGTGCTGGGATAATAATTCTATCATTTTTTATTTCTTAAATGATTATTCATTTGGGGATGAAACCTGAATGTGGGGGGAGGCCTCCCAGTGATAATATTAATACGAAGGTTAGTGATTTAATACGTGGTAGTTTACTTCATGTGTGGGATAATGGTAATTTTGATGTGGATGCATTTTATATAAATAATATGAATGTAGTGAGTGTTTTTATGATGTCAACTGTCAAGTTAAGGATCATCATAGGGTTATACACTCTAATGGCTGCTATTCATCCTATGGGCAATTGATGAGTAGGCTAAGATTTTTCATAATTGAGTTTGGTGAAGTCCTCGTCAACCTCCGAGGATTATGGATGTAATGGCTATTGCTATTAATAGGTTGGAGTTGATGGATGGTGAGATTCACATAGAATGGCTAGTGGTGCGATGTTTTTGTCACGTTAGCAAGATTAGGCCTGAAGATGATAAAATTCCTTGTGTTACTTCTGGAACTCAAGTGGAATGGGGACAATCCGAGTTTTACTCTTAGGGCAATAGTTATTGTGGTTGATATAACAGGGTTAGGAACTTTTGAGAATGTACATTGTCCAGAGAACAATAGGTTAATAACAATTGCTATTAGGAGCATAGATGTGGTGGCCTGTGTTAAATATTATGTAGATGCTTCAGTGGCTTGTAAATTCTTTTATAAGAATAGGGATAATACCTAATATCTTTATTTCAAAACCGATTTAGAATATGAGTCATTGAGAACTTAATATTACAAGGACAGTTTCTGAGATAAAGGTTGCTATAATGGTAATGAGAATAAGTTTTATTAGGTTTTAATATCGTAGGAAGGATAGGCACCAACCTTTTCAAGGTATGGGCCCAATATCTTATTTAGCTGAATTTACTTAGAATATGGTATAAATGGGTAGCACAGATTTTTGACATTTTTTTCCCTTAAGATGAAATTTGATTCCTATCATTCTAGAAATAAGAGGGTTTAAACCTCTCTTATTTATGCTATCCAAGTAAATCTTCTGTCAGACATATTTCTTACGTTTGAGCTGGAATACCCGCTGTAGTGATGGGTAGGGATACATGTCACATGCATAAGGCTAGTGTGAGGGGTAGAAAATGTTTTCATAGTAGGTGTATTCGTTGATCATAATCGGAATCATGGGTAGGATGCTCGAATTTATAGGAAGGGGATTGTTAGGAACAGAGTTTTGATGGTGAAATTAACGGTATAAAACAGTTCTGGTATATACGGGCTGTGGAATGTGCCAAAGAATAAAATTGTTCTGAGAATATTTATGATGATGATGTTGGCAGATTCAGCTAGGAAGAATAGGGCAAATAGGCCTGCTCCATATTCAGGGTTGAACCCAGATCCTAGTTTGGATTCTCCTTCTGTTATGTCACTTGGGGCTTGGTTTGTTTCTGCTAAGATTGAGATGAATCCTATTATGGCCAATGGTCATGCGGGGATGATGAATCATAGGTGTTCTTGGGCAATGATTAGTGTTGATGGTGTGAGAGATCCATTTATTTTAGGGCTGATAAAAGGATAATTGCTAGTGTTCCTTCAAATGAGATTGTTTGAGCTGTGGCTCGGAGAACTCCAGTTGAGTTATATTTTGAGTTTGAGGCTCATCCCGATCACAGGATGGAGTATACCACGGGGGCTTGATACAGCTAATATGAATAGCACACCTCAGTTCATATTCAGTGGGTATGGTGTGGGTAGGGGAATTCATAGGGCTAAAGCAAGTGTTAGGGCTGAAATGGGTGGGGTAATAAATATGGATATAGAGGAGTGGTTCTAGCGATTCTCGAGTGACAAAGTTGCATCGGCAATGGGTTGTAGAAGGCCACATGGGCCTCCAGTATTTGGTCTTGTATTGTATATACCTCGTACTTTTTAGTTGTATATACCCTCATACTTTTTGTTCTACTAGGGTTCAGAAGGTCACAGTGAGAAGGCTAGGAATGATTAGGGAGAGAATGCTGATTACACACACACATTATGTTAGGGAGATCAATTGAAACTCTGGGAATAAAGGCTTAAGTTTTATGTAATTACCAGGCTCTGTCACCCTAACAAGCCCTTCTCTTGGGCGTGACTTTTTATATTTTTTTAAGATTTTATTCATTTATTTGACAGAGAGAGACAAAGCGAGAGAAGGAACACAAGCAGGGGGAATGGGAGGGGGAGAAGCAGGCTTCCCGCGGGGCAGGGAGCCCGATGAGGGGCTCGATCCCAGGACCCTGGGATCCTGGGGTCAGGACCTGCGCCAAAGGCAGATGTTTAACGACTGAGCCACCCAGGTGTCTTGGGTGTGATTTAAAGTCAACTGGTTAATGGCAAAAGATGTATACGATCTGAAGAGAAACCAGAGTATACAGTCAACTGATTAGATTAAGATAATATCAACTATTAGTCGAAGGCTCTTCAATAATTAGTCCTTATTTCTTTTGTCCTTTCGAACTGGGAGAAATTATTTAATAGGTAGAAACTGACCTGGATGACTCCAGTCTGAACTCAGATCCCATAGGACTTTAACTGTTGAATAAACGAACCCTTAACAGCTGCTGCACCATTAGGTTGTCCTGATCATATCAATATGAACTCTCAAATATGATTGTGCTGTTGTCCCCAGGGTAACTTGTTCCATTGATCAAAATTTTTTGGATCAAAAAATAATATTTTGTCTGGCGAGTCTAAGTTTCTATCACTTGGAGTTTATTTTGTTCTCTGAGGTCACCCCAACCTAAACTCCGAACCCATATAGAAGTTTATTATTGCTGGTCAGTTAGATTGAGGAATTTCTTTGTGCTAGTTAATTCAAGCTCCAAAGGGTCTTCTGGTCTATTTTTTTTTTTAATCCCTGCCTCTTCACAGGAAGATCAATTTCACTGAATGGAAGGAAGAGACAGTTAACCCCTCCTGTGGCCGATCATACAAGGCCTGATTTAGAGAACAAATGATTACGCTCTCCTTTGCAGGGTCAGGATCCCATGGCCGTTTAATGATTGTCATGAGCAGCAGTGCCTCCAATACTGGAAATGCTGGAGATGATGTTTTGGTAAACAGGCAGGGTTTGTGTTTGCCGAGTTCCTTTTTCTTCTTTTAATCTTTCCTTAATTGCATGCCTGTGTTGGATTAACAGTTAGTTTGATTAAGTGATTTGTTAGATACGTTTTATTTTTTTAACTCTCAGTGGTTATGAGCTCTGATATAAGCTTATGCAAGGAGAAAGAATTCTTGTTACTCCTGTTAACATTGCTTCCACATTAATAGATTAAGTGAGTGTTAGATAAGGAGTTAAATATTTTTGGTATTAACTTTATTGAGCTTGAACACTTTCATAATGACTGCTTTTAAGCCTATATTGGTGTACTTATTCACTCTAAACAGGGTTGTATCCTTTTTCTAAAAAGCTGTACCTTTTAAGATTATATTTTATTTTTTTAAGATTTTATTTATTTGAGAGAGACACAGTGAGAGAGGGAACACAAGCAGGAGGAGTGGGAGAGGGAGAAGCAGGCTTCCCGCTGAGCAGGGAGCTCGAAGCGTGGCTCGATCCCAGGAAACTGGGAACATGACCTGAGCCAAAGGCAGAAGCTTAACGACTGAGCCACCCAGGTGCCCCTTTTAAGACTATATTTTAAACTTACAATACAGTTTTTAGTTTTTTTACGTAAAGTTTAAAGTTGAACTGATATTCTATTCTGGGTAACCAGCTATCACCAGGCTCGTTAGGTTTTTCACCTCTATACTCTCACTATTATGCAAGATAGATGAGTTTATCCCGGTGGAGTATTCATAGGTAGCTCCTCTGGTTTGGTGGGGGGTAGGGGCTTAGCTTAAATTCTCTTTAAGTTAGTCTAGCTAATTGATTATGCAAAAGGTAAAAGTGTTAATCTTTGCTATTTAGTACTTTTAATTTTTCTTTCATCATTCCCTTACGGTCCTTTCTCTATAGCTCCAATTAAAATTTCTCCTATATTTTTATAACTGTTTGTCTTGTGGTAATTTATAGTTGTTTGGGCTAGCTCTGCTTCAAAGTGGTCATCTTTATTATGAACTCTTCTGGGTATAAGCCAGATGCTGTATTTAAGCTTCACTTGGGTTTACCCAAGCATACTTTTCAGTATGCTAAACTTGTTACGACTTGTCTCCTCTTGTGTTTTAGTGCTTTTAATATGTGATATTTAGATTCTATGACTTGAGGAGGGTAATGGGCTGTGCGTGCTTGCTTCCTGGCCCAATTCAATTAAGCTCTCTATTCTTAATTTACTACTAAATCCTCCTTTGGTTTTTAGTTTCATAAAAACTTTCCTGGGTGTTGTGTTCTTAAGTAGAAAATGTAGCCCATTTCTTCCCACCCCATGGGTTACACCTTGACTTAACTTCTTCCTGTGTAATGTTTGTGCTTACTTTTTTTCCCTTTTAAGGGTTTGCTGAGGATGGCAGTATATAGACTGAAGTAGCAAGGGGTGGTGAAGTTTATCGGGGTGTATCAATTATAGAACAGGCTCCTCTAAAGGGGTATAAAGCACCGCCAATTCCAATGAGTTGTCAGGTGTTGCTAGTAGTTCTCTGGCGAATCATTTTGTTGAGCGAATTATTCATGTGTAGGGCTAAGCATAGTGGGGTATCTAATCCCAGTTTGGGTTTTAGTTATTGTGTAGTCAGAAGGATTGAAGTCACTTCCGTAGCTTCTTTTTGTGGTCATTGTAGCTTCTTATGACTTAGTTAAGTCTTAACTTTGTATGGAAATATCTTTAACACGTTTTACACCACAGGCCTATTAATTTGGGTTAATCAAATGACTGCGGTGGCTGGCACAAAATTTACCAAACCTATTTTAACAGAGCTTAGTTGAACTTTCAGTCATGGCCTAATTTATCACTGCTGTATCCCGTGGGTGTGTGCTTGAGCATGGTGTTGCGAGCTACTTGTATAGTGTTCTTGATCCCTGCTCCTTTTAATCATTTGTGATTTGGAGGGCATTTTCACTGGGAGGCAGAGGCTGGCATGTGTGACCTTATGAAGAATTCATGGCAAGGCCAGGACCGTACCTTTGTGCTTATGGAGTCTAATGACTCACATAAGCATTTTCAGTGCCTTGCTTTCTGTATTAAGCTCCACTAACAGGTGTCCCTTTTGAAGATCTGTCATGGCTTGTAGTATTATGTTGTGAAATTTAAGCATTGGTCGTTTAGGCCTGTCATGGTAAGATTATGCAACAGGGGGGATTTAAAGTTAAAGGTTGTCTGTCTATAGATAGATTCTCAACTAAAATAGTATGCTGGTGTTATGAGTGATTGGGATTATGTAGTCAATCATGTAAAATTTGAGATGTTTAACATTATATCTGTTGCATATACTTAGTTGTGTTTTTGGGCTTTGGGAGGACAACAGTAAGTATTTGTGTACCTATTAAGGTTATGGGAGAGGGGGCTGGTTAAGCTAATTTTTATCTGTTGTATATGGTTACAAGTAAGTATGCGTGCTACTCTAAAATTCTATCTTGTGACCACTTATTACACCTTATGTTTACGTGATGTTGCTAAGTAACGTTCAACTCAAGACCAGCTACAAGTTATTTGACTGTGTGAGACCTTATGGTCCTAGCTGAGTGATACCACCTTTCCGCCCTAAAAATTAAAAGATAACAAATGTATGACAGCACAGTTATGTGTGATCATCAGCTGATTAGTCATTAGTCTATCAAGATGTCCCTATAAGTAATTAATTACTCTAAGTAATACAGTAGATACATCCTAGAACACACAAACTAGAGACGGGGCCAGGAGAGAGCACCGTATAAAGAGATTAAAGTTTCCTGAAATAGTTACAATGTAAAATTGTCACAGCATTTACCTTAACCCTCTCTGTGTCCATACTAAGGACTGAGCTATTGTTTCCCGTGGAAGCTGCACCAAGTCCTACATTTGATAGCAGCCAGAGAAGGGATGGAGGTTTATTCTGATTTGCATAGACTGGGTGGAAAAAGACAAACACCCTCCATGGCTTTCACCATCTTAACACTGCTTCCTACACTCAGTTCCCTTGCGAGAGACAGAGGGTTTCCCACATGCCTCAGGCGACCCCTTTGGACTACAGGGAGACCTGTTCCCTCAGTCTTAAGGAACACTCTAGAAGGCCTTGGCTAGATATTTGATAATCAACTGTGGAGAGGTCAGAGATCAACTAGTTGGAAATCAACAATGAAACAAAGCTTTCCTGATACACAACACAGGAAATGAAAATTTATCAGATTAAAAATTACCCATGCCTCAGGCAGTAAGCCATCAGCACAAACAGCACCTGTCCTTTCTACAAGCTGTGGGTGGGTTATTCAGGTGTTTTACTGTATATTATCTGCTCTATGTATCTGACAGGGGAAGATGTAAGTATTCATGACCAGAAATTACCTCAAAGAATTCATCTTTCCTCATTACTATAGTATTAGTCTCTACGTGGAATTTCTTTAATGTTTTAGCACGACACTACATAATAAAATAACAATAGAGGACTGAAATTACATAAGGATTCATTTCCCTATTGGGGAACTGTAGTTGACAACACAAAAATTTTTTGGAAAAGGAAAAGGGATCTCCATAAAGAGGAAAGAAATGTCTGCTTTCTTAAAGCAGATTGTCTATGGAATATTTATCCACAAAGAAAAATCAAGAAAGCTTACCAGGACATACAGCCACTCATCTCTCATTCTATTCATGTTATTTTTCTCAAATTAAAGAAAAACACTGCCTTCAACATTGTGTCAAGGTGGAAGGGGCCCTAAACCATGTCTGTTCTCACACCCACTCTCAAGTTAATTGTAACAGAGAGGTTGCTTGGGGGGGGGAGGGGGACAGTCAGCAGCGGGGCATGAGCTCGACCACTCACAAGGGACAGACCCAAAGAGCCTTGCTGCCTGGGGACTTCTGAGGAAACAGAGTCCTGTCACCTCTGCAAGACAACCTGTTTCCTCTAGTAACCTCTTGTGATTATTTCCAGGAGACACAGAGATTGCCCACTGGAACAAGAAGCCAATCGAAGGGATGTTGCAGCAGAAATTAAACTGCTGCATTTCACATCGTGCTCCTTACCTGTCCACGGAGGGATGTCCTTGTCACATTCTCCTGGCACTGGTCTCTGCCTCCTCGATTCCTCTGGTGGCCTTTGTCTTTGGATTTCTTCCGGTCTTGGAAGATGGAGATGAATCAATTTCACTAAGAATTACCACACCCAGGCCTCCCCTGGACAAGAAACAGCTTCTCCTTAGAAACCTCACAACACCCTTCACCGAAGTATGTCAAACTCCTGTACTGGTGTTTCAAGTGGGCAACCTCCCTGCTCTGCTCCACCTCGCCGTCACCCCATCCAGATCAGGAGCCCCGAGATGTGAGAGAGAAACACACCCACGTTCAGCTGGGGCAGAGCGCACACAAGAGGAGGAGAGAAAAACATTCTTTCCCAGTTGTCCCGAGCCAACTTCTCCTGAAGAGTGATCTGAAAGAGTCAGCACATCCGTCAAAAACCCATGCACAGAGATTCAGTGGGCCTTTGATCTTCTGCATTAGGTGCCGATGGATTCAGAAAACACTGGGCAGAACTTGCGAACTCCCTGGTGTCTGAAAGGGGGAGCTCTTGCTGCTGCAACTGTTCTTACATCTCTTCTTTTGTGTTCCTGGGAGTGACAAATGCTTTCATCAGGTGGAGCACAACGTGGAGTAGGGCTTTTTAGTTGGCCCAGGTTCCTGTTATGAGAACTGAACTCTCACATACATTTTGCAATCATATAAGATATATTTCACATAATTATCAAAATACGGTAGGCTCGAAGCTGTTGCTAAGTCATTTTGTATTCACTATTTAATGCTTGTGGGGATCTGAGCTGATGAGGTCTCCTTAGCAGTCATGACAGCTCCCTAGTTTATCCTGCAATGAGTATCTTTCATCATAAAGTTTGATTCTCCTTTTCCTTATATCCTTATCGTGTTTCTCCAGGCTACAACAATTGGGTCTCTAAAATGGCACGGTCCTTTTTGTTGATGGGATTTGTCCTACACCAAACTGCTCCTTAAGGTTTATAACCATTTATACCACCTCCAGAAGCATGTCTGGGAACCACAGTTACCCATAGTCTGGCCAGCATTGGGGATTATGAAACCTTTGGTAACTTAACTGTTGCATATTTTCAACTGAACATCTGGAAAATGTGTTTTCACATATAAAATTTCTAAGTGTCTTCTGAACAGTGGTGGTTATTTGTGTGTGAGCTTGGACTAAACACCATACCCAGTTTCAGAATCATCCACCAGCGTTCACCGCTGGGGTTAGGAGATGAATTCCCTTGTGGTTCCCTATCTTTTCTGCAACTAATTTCAGTTTCTCCCCTGCCCCCTGCTCACATTCTTTCAGCACCAGCTTCCTAAGAGGGAAAGGAAACATCTATACCTGGTAGCCCATGTGGAATTCTGCCTTTCTTCCTTCCCAGGAAACTGAAGGCAGGACTCGAATGTCCCCACATACCTTCCCCATAAACGCAACATGCACAAACCCAATCGCAGGGATGAATTGATGCCCCCGCCTCCCAATAAGGGACTAAAACCACTCAAACTTCAGCCTGCTGGCAAGTCTTCAGCAACTCTGAGCTGCTCTTCACAGCTCCCTATTGCTACTCATCAATACATCAAATAAATATAAAAAGCACATATGAGATGCACTATGTGTCCACTCAGTCCCTGGTGATTGGGATGGCATAAGCGTATTTCATTACAACGTAGGAAACCAGGCCTGACCAACGCATCACTACTAAACGCATAAGGATGAAGCAGGGCTTCCTGACTTGTCTAGGTTCTCTTGAGAGCCCTGAATTTTCAGTTCAAGCCTGGGGCCATGACACTGTCATAGAGACAGCTTTCCGGGACATGGTGTCATTAACACTGTGCTATTAACTCCTGGACATTTCCTACAATTCCTGAGGGAACTCGTGCCACCTACCTCAAAGACACTAGTTGAGAAGAATGCAAACCATGCTGAACAGCAAAAACAATGATCTGAATTGCTCCACTTTCAGGTTATCTTCTCCTGGAAAAGGATTTTAGCTGGGAGGGGGGCAGGAAGGAAGGAAAGGGAAAGGGAAGGGATGGGGAGGGGAAGAGAAGAGAAAAGAAAAGAAGGAAAGAAAGAAAACTGAGTTCATAGGATTTGCGACTGCTGGCACCCCCAGTCACCTGCCAGCCATTAACTCCCATCTTGTCTGCAGCAAGATACCATCAGGGTGCACCTCAGTTTTTCTCCAGATATTTCCTACCCAATATCTAGATTTTAACAATGATACACATATGGCAGTCATGAGAATATGACATTCTGATCTCTCTCACATTACAACTGAGCAGGCACACTTTCAGTGATGTCACTAAGGATTGCATTAGCGCTCTCAAGTGTGTCCAGGTCATTCTTCAACAGAACATACAGACATCAGGAATACATACTCATTACTTTTACCTCTGTTTTGAGAGTGTAATCCAGGACAAAGAAAGGATTTTTTTTTTTTTTTTTTTTTTTACCTTAAGTCTATGGGCTCCATAAGAGGGAAGCTTCTTTGGCCACATTGTGTCTTGAGTACATTCCTTTGCTTCATTGATCTATACAAATATATAATAGAGGATTCAGAATTCAAAAAATTAATTATGGTGACAGCAAAACCGTTCTCCCGTGGGTAAGTCATTATGGAAATAAAGGAAGCAATACTTTACATATGTGATGCTTGCTTTAAATTCAGCCTGGTATAGAATGGAATGAAAGGGGCACTAAGATGAAAGAGGAGATGGCAAAATCAGTGACCTGCAAGTGGACATCATTCCACGTGAAACCATAAAAATTAAAAAAAAATGGGCGTGGGATTGTACCTTCTGTTCAAAAATGCATATTGTTTCTGCAAGTTCTACATTTTCCTTCATGCAATTCTTAATCTTCTCAGAAATTTGATCTAAATTAACCGAAAAGATAAAATGGCGATCTCTCAGATGAGTACCAAAACCAATAAAATCAAATTTCCCACTGCATCAACAGAAAAGGTGTGTGATCCCGCACTATGGGCGCATGTAACATTTGAGCATTACTGTGGTCTGTGAAGAAAGCACGTTTTAGTTAGTAGCATTAAATGTTGGAAACAAATATGAAAATAAGAACCTCATTTCAATGAGGTTAATCTTTAGGGGAAACAAAATAAAAGCTCTTAGTCTAATATCCCATCATTAAGCAACACTCATCTTAGAATATATGAACAGTTCAAATTGCTGTCATCACCGGCAGAGAAATGGACAAAAATCAAGTACCCTATTTCCTTATATTCTGTTCCTCCATTATCAAATAAATAAATCAGTGCAATTAATTTAAAAACAGAGGTTAAAAATCAAAATCCCTATTAAAAATAACCCATCTAAGTTCTTCCAGGTTTTCCCCCACTTTCACCCCCATGCCTTGAAAAATAGAGAGAGAGTAATTATTCTAAATGTCACTTGTTTGGTACTCAGAGACCTCCAATGTCTTTCTGCTGCCCAGCAGAGTCCCCTCCATAAGAACCAGAGTGGGAAGCGCAGATCGACATGGTCTTGGAATCAAACACACTTGGGTTCAATATCTGCTTTACCACCTAGTGGCTAGAGGCGCCGGCTAATTCCTCATCTTCCTAAATCACAAGATGTTGAAGGGCCAAAATGCAAACGTCACCACCTGCATTACTGGTAAACAACACCCAGAAAACGGTCACCTGACAAGTGGATCGCACATGTAAAGCACCAAAACCAGGCCCAAGATGCCAGAATATTCTCACATGGATGTAATTCTACTGCTGTACGCCAAACTGCAAACTGATCTTCTTTCTGTACAGTGGGAGAGCTCTGTGGCCCAGAGGTCACCTCTTCTATACCATCAATACTGTACTCATCTTAGAAACGACAGCATTTGAGGGCCTACTACGTGCCAGGCCAATTAATCATCACAGTCCCTGAAGCCCATACACAATTCATTATCCCCATCTTGCATCCTGTCCACTTCCCCTCTCTCCACTGGCCTTAGTCTCCCTCCCCTCAAGACTCATAACTCACGCTTTTTAACCTTCTCTTGTGACACACACTTTGTCTGGCAATATTTGGTTCTTCTCTAAGCCTTGAGCTTCCTGACAGGCTCAGAGTCCCTTAACCTGTACATTTCCCCCAATAGCCAAATCATATCAACGTACACCTGCCAGATTTCACACTCACATAGTCACTGGCTTCTTAAACATTTCTAACCAGAGGTAAACTCATCTGCTTCTCCCTAATTGTGTAGTCTGTTCCTCCACCTGGTCACCTGTCTCAATTGGTGGCAACCCAACCTGTGCTGTCACCTGGGCCTCAAACCAGGAAAAGCAACTGTGAAGAGTTAGGGGCTAACCTGATCAGAAAAGTCAATGTATTTACTTCTAGCTGGATTAGAAACCACATCAAACAGTTGTATTAAGAAAAGATTACCAGGCGGGGCACCTGGGTGGCTCAGTCTTTAAACGTCTGCCTTTGGCTCAGGTCATGATCCCAGGGTCCAGGGATCCAGCCTTGCATAGCGCTGCCTGCTCAGCAGAAAGCATGCTTCTACCTTTCGCACTCCCCCTGCTTGTGTTTATCTCTCGCTGTGTCTCTGTCAAATAAATAAATAAAATATTAAGAAAAGAAAGAAAGAAAGAAAGAAAGAAAGAAAGAAAGAAAGAAAGAAAGAAAGAAAGAAAGAAAGAAAGAAAGAAAGAAAGAAAGAAACCCATGTTGAGCTCCCTCCTCAGCAGGGAATCTGCTTCTCCCTCTCCCTCTGCCCCTTCTCCCTCTCCCTCTGCCCCTTCTCCCTGCTCATGCTGTCTATCAAATAAATAAAATCTTTACATAAAAAAAAGATTATCAGGCAAACCACAGAATGGGAGAAGATATTTGCAAATGACACTACAGATAAAGGGCTGATATCCGAGATCTATAAAGACCTTCCCAAACTCAAATCCAAACAACAAATAATCAAGTCAATAAATGGGCAGAGGACCATGAACAGACACTTCTCCAAAGAAGACATACAAATGGCTAACAGACACATGAAAAAATGTTCATCGTCATTAGCCACCAGGGAAATTCAAATCAAAACCACATTGAGATACCACCTTACACGAGATAGACTGGCAAACAGTGACAAGGCCATAAACAACAAATGTTGGAGAGGTTGTGGAGCAAGGGGAACCCTCTTACACTGTTGGTGGGAATGCAAGTTGGTACAACCACTCTGGAAAACAGTGTGGAGGTGCCTCAAAATATTAAAAATAGAGCTACTCTATGACCCAGGAATTTCACCACTGGGTATTTACCCCAGAGACACAGATGTAGTGAAAAGAAGGGCCATTTGCACCCCAATGTTCATAGCAGCAATGTCCGCAGTAGCCAAACTGTGGAAAGAGCCGAGATGCCCTTCAACAGAAGAATGGATAAAGAAGATGTGGTCCATAAACACAATGGAATATGACTCAGCCATCAGAAAGGATGAATACCCAACTTTTCCATCAACATGGTTGGGACTGGAGGAGATGATGATAAGTGAAATAAGTCAAGCAGAGAAAGTCAATTATCATATGGTTTCACTTAGTTGTGGAACATAAGGAGTACCATGGAGGACATTAGGAGAAGGAAAGGAAAAATGAAGGGGGGAAATCAGAGGGGGGACAAACCATGAGAGGCTATGGACTCCGGGAAACAAATTGAGGGTTTCAGAGGTGAGAGGGGTGGGGGGATGTGTTGGTCCAGTGATGGGAATTAAGGAGGTCATGGATTGCAGGGAGCACTGGGTGTTATACGAAAACAATGAATTATGGAACACTACATGAAAAACTCATGCTGTATTGTATGGTGACTAACAACATAATAAAATTTAATTTAAAAAAAAAAGAAAATAATACCAGGAAAACAGAACACTGAAATCTTACCTTCAAATGCTTGAGTTTTTACCTAGAAGAGGGAGAAACAAAATTGCAGTTGATGGAGAAAAAATATTTTTTAACAAAATTATACTTTATGACAAAACAGTCAAAATGATAATCTAATGGTATAATAATGGTGTAGTTCAGCAGAGTAAATTCTAAAAATTAAGAAGACTTCAAAGCATCAACCCCCTAATAGAGGGTTACAAGCATCATGGCCTCATGATCCCCTGCACCTATCCATGTAACACCTCTAATATACCTGTCAGAAATCCCAACCACTGAGGACGGGACTTTGTCCAGACCTCTAAGCAATAATTAACAGTGTAGACGCTCGCCATCCCCTTATTCCCAAGCCGCCCACCCTGACATCCATTCCAACTGACACCAAAGTCCTCACCGTAATTAACCAATGTGCTGTATTTAGTATTCCAGTTGATAAGGACTGCCACGATCATTTGCATTGACCTTAGAGAATGGCAATACACCTGGACTGTAAGGGCCCATGGTTTCCCAGAATGCTTCCTATTTCCTACAAACCTTAATGGCTGACTTGGATGATAAAATGTGTGCTGTGGGCTCTCCTTTGTTACAATATGTAGGTGATTGGCATCTCTGCTCCCCCCCTCACACCTCTGCACAGGAAGACAGCATCACCCTTTCAAAACTTTTGGCCTTCAAATGGACAACCAATCTCCAAAGAAAAACTCCAGTTTGCTCAAACTTAGGTTAGGTATTTAGGACACCTGATCTCAGAACAAGGACGACAGCTGGAAACAGGTAGACTCAAGTCAACCTCGATTTCCCACAGCCTTAGGCACCAATGACCAGGCTTTCTTGGACTGTCTGGCTACTGTCAACAATGGATTCCAAACTTATCTCTTAAGGCTCAGCTGCTATCTAGTTTACTAAAAAATGACAAACCTAACACAATTATTCATCAAAAGGGGGATGTCGTAGACTTTGCAACCTTAAACAAAAGTCTAACAACAGACCCTGACCTCCAACTTCCTAATTATCTACTTCCCTTTTTCCTCTCTCTGTGTGACAGGGAAGGGAATGCCCTTGGAGTGCTCAACAACAAACTCGGGGACCACCATCACCCCATAGAGTATTAGAGTCAACGGGGAGATGCTGTGGCTGGGGGATATACCCCCTACCTCAGAGCCATTCCCGCCATGGCCCTCTGGGATAAGGCCACTGAAGAATTCATCACAGCCTCCCCTTTAACCATCCCTGGGCCCCATGTAGTAGAGGCCCTTCTGAATTCTCCTCACACTCAAGATTTTCCAGTCACCTCACCTCCTATGAAATCCTCCTGCTTACCACTCCTCACATAACTCTTTCTGGTTCCAATAGCCTCAACCCTGGCACTCTTCTCCCCTCCTTCACATATGAAATCGATCACAGCTGCTTCACACTGACAGATCAACTGTTGACTCCCTGTGACGATTTTCAGCAAACTGCTCTAACCGAGGCAGACTTTTCATGCTTTCCTGATGGTTCTTATTTAAAGGAGGACAAGGATAAATATCATGCCAGGTCAGCTACGGCAACTCCTTTTGAAGACATGGAGGCAGCACCTCAAAAGTCTGTCTTTTACCGAAACTACTAACCAAATCCTGATTCTAATCCAAATGCATGGCTTCTGAATTTACAACACAACAGAGCATTACTGTTAACCCATATAGTTCTAAACAATTCTTTTGAAGTAACAACACTGTTTTGAAATATCCTGTCAGTATTCCTATTATTACAACAAGTTCTCTCTTACTTCATGTTCTTCAGTGTACTCTATGTTCCCAAATGTGCTCAATGATTGCATTCAGTGCATTCCCGCAGTATTTGACTGTTTTGCTCCTAGCCACTGGAGGGGGACACTTCCAGGAGGCATACAGGACTCCGGGTTTGCCTTCAGTCCAAACAAATGCCAATAAATATTTTCAGTTGGCTCCTTTCAAACCTAGGGTCCTGGATTAAAACCAACCTATGGTTTGGAATTGTCATCTTGTTTTTGATTCTGTATTTGCTGTCTCTCAATCCTTTGTAGAAACGCTGTCCCAGTGAGGTGATGCTGGCTCACTGGTCTCAATCTTGAGCAAATACAGACTTCAATGGGAAGTTCATGAGAGTTTCTCCCTTCTAATCCTCCCTGTTCCTCAAGAGTCACTTGAGTAGTTTACAACTGCGATGCACATTCCCTCTAACATGAGACATGCCAATCTGAAAAAGCTTTGCTGGCACTGAAACACAAAACCATGAAATATAAAGAACTTGACTGTTGATCAGAAAGCCTTCCAGGGATACCTGGGCGACTCAGTCGATTAAGCATCTGCCTGTGGCTCAGGTCATGGTCCCAATGTCCTGGGACTGAGTCCCACATTGGGCTCCATGCTCAGCTGGGGCCTGTAGCTCCCTCTGCCTCTCTCTTTCTCTCTCTGTCTCACACACACATACATACAAATAAATAAAATCCTAAAAAGAAAAAGAAATTCTTCCAAGGAAACATTTTTAAAATCTTTTTTACAATTAGTCCACATACACTATTATGTTAATTTCAGGTGTACAATCTAGCGATTCAACACTTCCAGGCAACACCTGGTGCTCATCACAAGTGCATGACCTAATCCCTGTCACCTATTCAACCCATTCCCCCAAACACCTCTCCTCTGGGAACAAAAGGTTGTTCTCTATACTTAAGAGTGTTTCTTGGTTTAACTCTTTTTTCTTCTCTTTGCTCATTTGGTTTTTCTTTTTTCTTTATAAACTCCACAGATGAGTAAAATCATATAGTATTTGTCTTTGACTGCTTTATTTTGCTCATCAAAGCAAATCTTGATGAGAAGGAGTAAGGGTGTTACACAAAAACAATGAATCATGGAGCACTACATCAAAAACTAACGGACTGTACGGTGACTAACATAAAAAAATAAAATTTTAAAAAAGGGTAAATTTGAAAACTCAACAGGAAATGTCACAAAACACAGGCAGGATGTTTCGGGCAGGGGGAGCTCTCACACACTACCACTCCAAATAATTTGGGGACCCAACAGGAAGACATGGACTTGACCTCGCACATGGATACTCCACTATTCCAGCTAGCAGAACGCTATTCTCATCTCTATTCCTCCCCCACCTACTCCAACAGGACTCATCCATGAGGAGCTACAACACTTTGAACTACCAGATGCCGCCATAGGACCTTTGGTTCTTTTATGTTGTTGTTGTTAAGATTTTATTTATTTGACAGAGAGAGACAGAGTGAGAGAGACAACACAAGCAGGGGGAGTGGGAGAGGGAGAAGCAGGCCGCCTGCCCAGCAGGGACCCCGATGTGGGTCTCGATCCCAGGACCCTAAGATCATAACCTGAGCCGAAGTCACACGCTCAATGACGGAGCCACCCAGGTGCCCCTGGACCTTTGGTTCTTAACAGCCTTCCAAATTGCCCCCTTTTCTCCTGAAAACAGTGAACCTCTCTTATATTCCCCAATGTGCCTAAGGTTTACTCACAGCTTCTCTGTCCTACATTCAAGTCTCCATCGTTCCAAAGAAAGCCGACATTGGCTGATAATTCCCTGAGGGTTTCTACCTTTAAGGTTACAAACTGGACGGCAGTTTGTGTTTTTACCTGGGGCTCTGGTTCCAGCAGAAATCAGAAAGTGGGATCCCAGCTCATTCTTCTAGAAGGTCCTGAGAGTCAGCAGTTAGTGTATTCACCTCCTAACTAAATGCTGCTCCCCTTCCCCTAATTTGAGTCAGGATTTCTCTACAGAAAGAAGCCTGCCTCTAACAAAGCAACCACAGCATCACTGACGTGGCGTCACAGGACCCTTCAATCCACGGATCCCTGAGTAGAATACCTCTTGTTCAAATACTCTCAGGGAAAATAAGGACCAAACCAGGGGATCAGCCCCCAAAATGCAAGCGACTGTGCTGCTCACCTACCAGTAAGTCCCGGGGAAGCCGCCCAGAGTCCCCTTGTCAGCACTCAGCGAACAAGGCTGCTTCTCCGTCGCACCTCAGGAGGCACCAAAATGCTGCAACGGGCCCAGGTACCCCCGGGGCCGGCTGCAGAACTTCTTGGAAACGCAGCTCTGGCTCTCGGAGGGGCGCTGGGTCCCAAGGGGGCGGCAGAAACCTCTCTTGCCCTGAGGCACCCTGGGTCAGGTAGCGCCCTGGCGTCCTCTGACAGCCAGCGGTTGCTGCGCACGCAGGGAAACCGCCCCTCTCGGGTGAGGTGCGCGCGCGCCCTCTGCCGGCTGCTCTGGGAATCCCTACAATGCTTAAGACCCAGGCTGCTCAGGGGCAGGCACTGAGGGTGCTTGGGTCCCGCCAAGCGGGTTCTCTAGACCGGGACAGGTCTTTGTGACAGTGCCTCGGGCACGAAGACATCTTTTCCTTCTCCTTTCTGTGTCACTGAAGAATGAAACCGATTTTGTCAATGTCATTAGGAAACGGCTAGGGCTGGCACCATTCCCCTCCAAAATACAGACTGCAAATTGACATAATGCAAACTCACATGATTGGGTTTACCCACCAAAAGGTTCCTAGTACATAAAAAACTGACGCCCAATACACTCTTTTAATTTTGCTTTCATTCTTCTTCCTCTTAAGAAAAGAACAATTTCTGGTCAGGTCAGGATATTGAAATTCCATTTATACAAGACATCAACTAGCACGATGATCTCAATTGGGACAGTGCATTTTTGACTTTGCCAATCAAGTGTTTGAGGACACATTGGTGACAGGGTCAAAATGCAAACCTATAGGTAGCTACACATGCATTATGAATTACTGCATGTCTCATGTCATAATATTTTCAATGAAAAGTGCTTTAGACATGGCAGATGGATGAAATAGTTTCCATGAGTCTGGTAAGGAACCAATTTTACCTTCAAATACTAATTGCCACCTGGTCACAACTAGAAGCTTGATGAAGTATGACGTAAGAGAATGCTTGGGGTTTGTTTGAGTTTTGTTGGTTTGTATTATGATTTCTTTTGACACAGAGAGAGAGAGTGAGAGAGGGAACACAGGCAGGGAGAGTGGGAGAGGGAGAAGCAGGCTTCCTGCTGAGCAGGGAGCCCGATGCGGGATTCGATCCCAGGACCCTGGGATCACGACCTGAGCCAAAGGCAGATGCTTAACGACTGAGCCACCCAGGCACCCCGAATGCTTGGGATTTGAAACCGTCCACCTACCATCCTGCATCAGGATCCACAGTGGACATGAGGATAGCACCCCCCCCCCATTTTGCTGCACATTGCTAGCTCCAGAGGGAGAATACGGACCTTATTCTTGAATACTCTGCATCGAGATCAGCAATGCATCTGTGCCAGTTCCAGGCTGCAGGACCTGGGGCCTGGTTTTGGAACTTGAGCAAGGCCCCGCTGGTACAGGAGGGCCTCCCTGGTCCATGGTTCCCCCTCCACACACCTGGACCGCCTCCCCCTTTCCTCCTTGCAATTCCTCTTTGTCCCTTCTCTCTACTCCTATCTCCCTCTGATTCTTCCTCACCCTCTCTCAGGTTCCTGGTGGTGCCACACTCCCTGGGTGTTGTCCAGGAGTCCCTTGAGAGAGAAGCTTATGAACTTTATGAATGAAAATTGTCATGGAGATCCCACACAGAGCAAGCACGAGATTCAGTTTGGCATTTTTCCATTTATGTGCATAATTTAAACCCAACACTGACACCTAATGAGGTGACAGAGTTAGGTGGCATTTCTAGGAATGTTTAACATGTAACAGCTTCTCCGTTAGTATGGGATGATTTGAACACCATAAATCTTTCTATCCAAAGGCAAATTCCCAGGACAGAAAGAGGTCTATTTTACTGCCACATATTCAGTATCATGTTGATTCAGTTCACACTGATTTTTCCTTTGAGATTTCCTTCGGTGGTTTTGTTCAATAGGCTATTCAATTACCAAAATATGTGGAAATTCTAGTTATCATTTCTTCAATGATCCAGCACATTTGCAATTGTGATCAAAGAACATCCTTTGTGGGTTTCAGTCTTCTGAAATATATTGACACTTGCTTTCTGTCCAATTCATGGTTAAATTTTATAAAAATATGATATGTCCTTAAAAATAATGACTCTCTTTTATCTGTTTAGTAAAATAACCTATAGATTTCTGCATATAAATGACTCTATTAATATATATACATAGTTCTGTATCTGTATATATTCATTTTAAACAAATGTATAGAATATTGTTTCATTTTTAACTTATATTTTATTTTATCTAATATCTAAATGTACATTATACCTATATTTTATGTCTTTATTTTGTATCTCCATATCATATGTATGTTATATGATTATGTATCTACTTCTACATTCAGATGTTTTAACTGTCCAAATCTTCTGCATCCTTACTAATTTGGGGGCTGCTGAGAGAGGGCTGTGAAAATTTGCCACTCAAGGATTTTATTTCTCCTGCAGTTTTTCTTTTTAAGATTTTATTTATTTATTTGAAAGTGAGAGCAGGGAGAGAAAAAGCATGAGTGGGGGGAGGGACAGAGGGAGAGGGAGAAGCAGACTCCCGCTGAGCAGGGAGCTGGATGTGGGGCTCAATCCCAGGTCCCTGGGATCATGACCTGAGCTGAAGGCAGACACTTAACTGACTGAGCCACCCAGACACCGCAAAAGTTTACACTTGGTCGGTTCGTTGGTATAGAAAGTTTTGGATTTTTATCTGGATCTTTTTGTCCATTGCATTCAATGGGACTCTTTCTCTTTGACTTTACATTTACCATCTCATCATGTGCGTTCTATCTGTCCAGACCTTCCTATTTTTTCTTCTCTTTTTAAAATCTGTTACTATCTGATATTGTTCCCTTCACTTTGAACCTGCCTCATGAGCCACATGGAAACAGTCTAGTTTCACTGTAGGTAAGTGGTGGTAAGTTCACCATGGTTCCAACAGTCCATAGCTTGTGCCCTAACATCATTTCACACAAAGACCATCTACTGATAACTGGTGGCTGAACTGTTATGATGTTTTTATTAAAGGTGATTTCTTCTTTCCACTGTCTACTCCTATCTTTAATTCTGAGCAATCTTTTGTAAAGATCTTTCCCTTCTGTCAATCTCGATTTTCAAAGCTTTTCTTAAGTAGTTCTCTAGACTCACGGGTTATCATTCAGTATTGGGAAAATATTCCTGCTATGATTCATTTTGATCTGCAGGTTGTCTTGATTGGGACAGTGGTGACCCTTTCAAGGTGGTTCCTGCATCCTTTTCACATGAAGAGGTCCTCATTCTCGGTCCTCAGAAGGTCAAGCACGGAAACCGGGAGCCTGAGAAAGGATTCACGTCTGCTTGATACAAAAATCTCTCAGTCTACATCAGAGTCCAGTAAGTTTGGGGAACAACCTGATGGGTCTGATAAAGATTGTGGTTGATAAATAACCTCATCAGAGGTGGAGTAAGAAGCCACTGGCCTGAGGTCAATGCTGAGTCTTCCCCCAAGACAGGCCCTCTGAATCTATTCTTTCCTGGGTAGGCCTCTTATTCTGTTTTCTCTTCTCCACACAGAATATTTTAAGTTCCATGAGGATTTAAATACCCCTTTGCTCCCTTCACCAGAAAGAATCAAGTGGCACGTGGCTCTATAAAAGCTCATAGAGTCTGGAGAAGAAGGGAAGGATTTCCATTGGTTGGAATGTCAGCTCCTTCACTCACAAGCTGTCTGCCTTTCTCTGAGCCTCAACATGCTCATCTCCAAAATGGGGATCACAGTGAGATTTTTGTACTGTGGAGCATTGTCGCCTGAGAGAAGAATGATTAGTAAAGATCGTTGAAGCACACCTGACATAAAGCACTCAATAAGCATGATATCCTATTACTTACCTTTCCTTTCCTTGCATTTTTTAGCTACTGGCTTTATATCTGGACCATCTTTCAGGGTGAGGCGTAAGCACTGACTGTGTCTCCCAACCTCCACCCTCCCCAAAATATGCTGGTGCTCTTTCCAGTGCCTGGCAAAAGCCTGGAGTTCAATGTATTTGTGTTGAATTCAATTACTTCTTTGCTATAATATAGGATTTATCTTAACATAAACTATGTAAAATAGATCATTCTGTGATTTCTACATTGTTGTGTACTACTAAATTTTTGTAAGATAAATGATATTATTTAAGTGAAACAATAGAACAGGATATGTGCCAATTACTAGTAAGTAATGGTAGAACTAATTATGCAACATTATGTGTTAACAAAGAAAACATAATGATGACTAATAAACTTTTCACTTTATAACAGGTTTAGATTTATCAACAAAATCAAATAGGAAAGACAGTATTGAGATTTCCATATGAATAACACAGTTGGCCAACAATTTTTCTTTTATTTTAATTCCACTACAGTCAACATACACTGTTCTTTTAGTTTCTGGTATACAGTAGATTGATTCCACACTCCCATGCATTATCCAGGGCTCATCAGGACAAGTGCACTCCTTAATCCCCATCACCTATCTTACCCATGCTCCCAACCATCTCACATCTGGTAACCATCACTTTGTACTCTAGAGTTAAGAGTCTGGATGAAAGACCTCCAATGGAAACAGGAATCTATCAAAATCCTAGAGGAGAATAGAGGCAGCAAACTCTTCAACCTCAGCCACAGCAACACCTTCCCAGACAGACCTCCAAATGCAGGGGAAAGAAAAGCAAAAACGAACTACTGGGACTTCATCAAGACCAAAGGCTTCTGTACAACAAAGCAAACAGTCAACAAAACTAAAAGGCAACCTACAGAATGGGAAAAGGTATTTGCAAATGACATATCAGATAAAGGGCTAGTATGGTAAATGAAATAAGTCCAGCAGAGAAAGACAATTATCACATGGTTTCACTCATATGTGGGACATAAGGAATAGCACGGGGGACTACAGGGGAAGGGAGGGAAAACCGAAGGGGAAGAAATTAGAGAAGGAGACAAACCATGGGAGACTCAGGACTCCGGGAAACAAACTGAGGGCTAAAAAATGAGGGGTTTAGAGGAATGGATTAGCCAGGTGATGGGTATTAATGAGGGTACGTGTTGTGATGAGCATTTGGTTGTTATATGCAACTAATGAATCATTGAACACTACACCAAAAGCTAATGATATACTCTATGTTGGCTAACTGAACATAATAATTTTTTTTTTCAAAGGGCCAGTATTGGGACACCTGGGTGGCTCAGGTGTTAAGTGTCTGACTTCAGCTCAGGTCATGATCCTGCTCAGGGGTAAGCCGGCTTCTCCCTCTCCCACTCCCCCTGTTGGTGTTCCCTCTCTCGCTGTCTCTGTCAAATAAATGAATAGAATCTTTAAAAGAAAGGCCTACTATCCAACATGTATAAAGAACTTACCAAACTCAACACCCAAAAAACAGAGAATCCAGTCAAGAAATGGGCAGAAGATATGAACAGACTTTTCTCCAAAGAAGACACCCATATGGACAACAGACACATGAAAAAATTCTCCATATCACTTCGCATCAGGGACTTACAAATTAAAACCACAATGAGATACCACTTCACACCAGTCAGAATGGCTACAATTAACAAGGCAGGAAACAGCAGATATTGGGGACGATGTGGAGAAAGGGGAACCTTCCCACACTGCTGGTGGGAATGTAAACCAGTGCAGGCACTCTGGAAAATGGTATGTTCCTCAAAAAATTAAAACTTCAGCTACCCTATGACCCAGCAATTACACTACTAGGTATTGACCCAAAGATGCAAATGTAGTGATCTGAACAGGTACCTGCACCCCAATGTTCATAGAAGCAATGTCCACAATAGCCAAACCGTGGAAAGAGCCCAGATATCCATATAACAGATGAATGGATAAAGAAGTTGTGGTATACATATACAGTGGAATATTAGCCATCAGAAAGGATGAATACTTACCATTTACATTGACATGGATGTTACTGGAGGGTATTATGCTAAGAGAAATAGGTGAATCAGAGAAAGACAATTATCATATGGTTTCACCTGTATGTGGAATATAAGAAACAGGGCACAGGACCATAGGGGAAGTGAGTGAAAACAGAATGGAAAGTCATCAGAGAGGGAGAAAAACTATCAGAGACTCCTAATCATTGGAAACAAACTTAGGGAATGTATGGGGATTAACATAACAATAGAAAAAGAAAATAAAAAGAAACAAACTGAGGGTTGCTGGAGGGGAGAAGGGTTGGGGGGATGAGTTAATTGGGTGATGAGCATTAAGGAGGGCACATGATGTGATGAGCACTGGGTCTTACACACAACTGATCATTTTTGAACATTATATCTGAAACTAATGATGTACCTATAAGTTGGTTAGTTGAATTTATATTTTAAAAAAGAAAGAAAAAAGAGAGCCTGTTTCTTGGTTTGTCTCTCTCTATTTTTTCACTTTAACAGCCACATGATGGAATCCATCCAAGTGTCCACTCACAGATGAATGGATAAAAAGGACGTGGCATACAAATACAATGGAATATTACTCAACCAGAATACGGAATGAAATCTTGCCATTTGCAAGAACGTGGACAGACTTAGAGAATAGAATGCTAAGCAAAAGAAGTCAGAGAAAGACAAACACCAGATGATTTCACTCACGTGAATTTAACAAACAAATGAGCAGTCTGCCGAATATATCACCTCAGTTGGTATATCCTCACAACTACTATTCAAAATAGGTAATTATTAACTAAAGTCTATAGTTTTACTCAGATTTGGTTAGGTTTTAACCCTTTCTGTTCCAGGCTCATCCCAGCTGGCACATCACCCTCAGTCACTCCCCTTGGCCATGAGAGTTCTCAGACTTTCCATATTTTTCATCATCTGGAAATTTTCGAGGAGCACAGTTCATGTACTTTGTAGAAAGATCGTCAGTTGGTTTATGTCTAACGTTTTTCTCAAAGGACTAGACGGGAGTTATGTGTTTGGGGGCGGGAGATCACAGAGACAAATTATCCTTATCACTTCACATCAAGAATGTTTCCTCTCAAGATGGCTTATCACTGTTGATGTTTAACTTTGATCACCTTGCTGGGGGTGTGTTGGCCAAGTTTCTTCTCTGTCCATGAGGTGTATTTCCTCTGGTGAATTCACTATAGGCACATCTCAAAGAGTGGCAAGTTATGTATCACCTCTTGAAGACCTAGGTATCTACATAATGCAAGTATTTTATGCATAGAAAATATTCCTTCATTTATGGACTCCTTTCTTTGGTAAGTCTAAGCCTATTTTCAATGAAAAGTTTATTAGTGATAACTGTTTTATTTTTTCTAACACATGTGATTGCATAATTAGTTCTAGTAGGACTACTAATAACAGACCACTATTCTTATTTTTCTTCTAATTGTTTTATTTAAATAACAACATGCATGTCAAAGAAAACTGAATACAGCAAAATATAAATTCACAGATATCTGTACCTCATATTTTATATTAAGATAATAACATATCTATAACATGCCATTTTATAGTATGTAAATAAATAGTTTTGTGCTCTTGAAGGAGTGTCATTGATTAGTTGAGCATAAAGCAGTTCATCCTAGATCACGGGCAATATTTGGATTTTAGAGGATATGGTATTTCACACCATGGCTGAACCTGTTCAAAAAATGTACAAATGGCCAAGTGATTCATTGTGGCTGGCTCAATTGTTCTCAGAAAACCTCATTTTTATCTTCTCCCCCTTCATCCTCCTCAGCAGTAGTAGAACAATCAGGTATTTCAAATTTAAACAGACATTCAAAGACTGAAAGAATGTAGAGTGATTTCAATGAGTTTCAGGCTGAAGGAAAAAGATGTGACCATGAGGTGGCAGTAACATGAAACAACCTTTCTTGGGGAACTGATAAGTTTGCAAGAGGGGAGATCCATCACAGTATTAACCCTTCCAATACTGGGGACATTGAAGAAGGTGCTTATGTGCCTAAGTGATGTCTTTCTGCACCCTGGCTTGGGGGGGTGGTTCTGGATCAGAGACTTAAAAGGCCAACAGCAGTTCAGGGTCTTTTAGAGCTGAACGGTTGATCTTGATTGATTGACTCACTGATCTTCTTTATGATTAGGAACCGTTGGACACAGTTTCACGGGATATGGAAATCACGCAGGCAGTCAGTGCCTAAAACCTGCTCTTCAGGGTTATGTTTTTAAAAGACTGATGTGTAAAAACCAATTCTGAGTTTGGCACCAGCAGCAGGTGTTTGAGCTAATGGGTAGCAGCCTGCCAATAAACAGTGAGTCACCTCTGGCTCACTGATATTGCAGGAGGGAAAAAGAATCAGTTACAATGAACATATCATGTTTCATCGTGATGGATTTTTTTAAACAAAGGGTTCAAAAATTATGCAAACTCATAATTTATTCTGTTGTGCTCTGCAGCAAGTGAAAAAATATTTAAAAGTGAAAGAATATTTTGGGAGTGATTTTGATGTCACGTTTTGTGCAATAAACAATTTACATCTTAGGGGATCACTGGAAAATACTGAAAGCCCAAACACTAGAAAGATTCTGAATTTAGGGACGCCTGGGTGGCTCTGTCAGTTAAGAGTCTGCCTTCAGCTCAGGTCATGATCCCAGAGGCCTGGGATCAAGTCCACATGAGGCTCCTTGCTCAGCAGGGAGCCTGCTTCTCCCTCTACCTGTCGCTGCCCCATGCTTGTGCTCTCTCTCTGGCAAATAAATAAAATCTTAAGAAAAAAAAAAAGAAAGATTCTGAATTTTGAGTATTGTAGATTATTATAATTTCTATATGCCTAACTATAAAGGTATTGATAGATAAGATCTGGTCTTATTTCTGTAATACAATTCAAAAAGAGTTTGTAATGCCTCTACAAAATTATTTTAGACCTAAAACACTATTAAGAATATTCAGAGAGGGGGAGCGGAGCAAGATGGTGGAGGAGTAGGAGACGAGGTTTTCGTCTGGTCTCAGGAATTCAGCTGAATAGGGATCAAACCATTCTGAACACCTAGGAACTCAACAGGAGATCAAAGACAGTGCAAGAACTCTCTGAACAGAGAAGGGGCCACTTACTGGAAGGTAGGACGTACAGAGAAGTGAATCCAAGGCGATATTCGGGAGGATTGACGGCGGGCGAAGGGGCCTCCGCCGCTTCTGGCAAGTGATAGAGCCGCGTAGCACAAAATCGGAACTTTTAGAAGTCGGCTCCGCTGAGGGACTGTCACTCCAGTGGCTAAGCCGGGGGGTGGAACCCTCGTGGGACAGTGTGGTCTCAGGACTCTTGGGGTCACAGAAATACTGGGGGTGCCTGAGTGCAGCAGACCTCCCAGGTATTGGAGTGGGGAAGCCGGCTGCAGAGATGGAGCCGGGGAGTGGGCTCTCAGCTTGGGGTTGCCATAAACTGTGATCCGCGGCACAGTCGGGCCACTGCTCCTCCAGCAGGGACTCAACAAGCAGCAGAGCTGGGGAGACTCTCCTTCCTCCCCGGGGAGAGTGGCGAGGGAGCGCACCGCAGAGATCTGCTGGGTTGGGAGACTCCACACGTGGTCGGGTGCCAGAGATAGAATCGCTCAGTAACCGGCCGGGTGAGCACGGAGTGCCGCCAGAGACTGGGGAGACGGGAGTGACTGCTTTTCTCTGGGGGCGCACTGAGGAGCGGGGCCCCGAGATCTCAGCTCCTCCAGGTGGAGATTGGGAGGCCACCATTTTCACCCTGGTCCTCCAAAGCTGTCCCGAGAGCTTGCAGGGAACAAAAACTCCTGAGAGCAAACCCGAGCAGCTTTCTTAGGCTGGATCTACAAGGGCGGGGCAATTCCACCTCCGGCAAAGACATTTGGGAACCACGGCAACAGGCCTCTCCCCCAGAAGATCAGCACGAACAGCCAGCAAGCCAAGATCAAGTTTGCCGATCAATGAGAATGGGAGAACTCCAACGCTAGATGAATACTGCACATAGAATTCATGGCTTTTTTTTTTTTTTTACCATGATTCATTCGTTTTTCAAAGTTAATTTTTTAACTATTTTTTTTAATTTTTCTTTTTCCCTTTTTCAACCAAAATCTTCTAAACCCTTTTTAAAAAAAATTGATTTTTCTTTTTTAGACTCATATTTTATCCCTTCATAGTAGTTACCCTTATTTTTGGCATGTGTGTGTGTGTGTGTGTGTGTGTGTGTGTGTGTGTGTGTGTATAATTGTTCTCTCTTTAAAATTTTGAGATAGAGTTTCTTCTAACAGATCAAAATATACCCTAAATCACTAGTCTATGGCTTTGTTCTACTCTCCTACCTGATCACATTCTCTCCCCTTTTTTTCTCTCTCTCTCTTTTTAATCTTCTTCTTTCTTTTTTCAAACAACTTCTTATGTTATCAATTCCTATTATAAAATCTTTTATAATTTTCATCTTTACAGTCATCTTCCATCCCTTCATTGTATCAACCCTTATTTTGTACATATATGTCTTTCTTCCTTCAAAATTTTAGGAGGCACTTTCTTCTAACAGACCAAAATACGCCCAAAATCTAGTGTTTGGCGCTCATCTATAAACTAGGCTGATCATATTTGATCATATTCTGCATTTTTTGTATTGTTCTGTTTTTGTTTTTATCTTTTTGCTTTGTTTTATTTTTTTCTCTCTCTCTTTTTTCTTTCTTTCCCTTTCCTTTCCCCTGATTTCAGGTCTTTTCTGATTTGTACAGAGTATATTTCCTGGGGACGTTGTTAACCTGGTAGCATTTTGTTCTTACATTCATCTGTTCTCCTCTGGACAAAATGACAAGACGAAAAAATCGCCTCAGCAAAACGAACAAGAGGTAGTACGGTCAGCCAGGGACCTACTCAATATGGACATTAGTATGATTTCAGACCTAGAGTTCAGAATCACGACTTTAAAGATACTAGCTGGGCTTGAAAAAAGCATGGAAGTTATTAGAGAAAACCTTTCTGGAGAAATAAAAGAACTAAAATCTAACCACGTCGAAATCAAAAAGGCTATTGATGAGGTGCAATCAAAAATGGGGGCACTAACTGCTAGGATAAATGAGGCAGAAGAGAGAATCAGTGATATAGAAGACCAAATGATGGAAAATAAACAGGGTGAGAAAAAGGGACAGAAAAAAGTACAGGATCACGAGGGCAGAATTCGAGAGGTAAGCGATACGATAAGACGAAACAACATTAGAATAATTGGCATCCTTAGAAGAAGAAGCAGAGAGAGAGAGAGGGGCAGAAGTTATATTGGAGCAAATACTAGCAGAGAACTTCCCTAATGAGAGGAAGGAAACAGGCGTCAAAATCCAGGAGGCATAGAAAACCCCTCTCAAAATCCATAAAAATAGGTCAACACCCCGAAATCTAATAGTAAAACTTAGGAGTCTCAGAGACAAAGAGAAAATCCTGAAAGCAGCTCTAGAGAAGAGATATGTAACCTAGAATGGTAGAAATATTATATTGGCAACAGACCTATCCACAGAGACCTGGCAGGCCAGAAAGGACTGGCATGATATCTTCAGAGCACTAAACGAGAAAAATATGCAGCCAAGAATACTATATCCAGCTAGGCTGTCATGGAAAATAGAAGGAGAGATAAAACCTTCCAGGACAAACAAAAACTAAAGGAATTTGCGAACACAATACCAGCCCTAAAAGAAATATTGAAAGGGGTCCTCTAAGCAAAGAGAGAGCCTAAAAGCAGCATAGATCAGAAAGGAACACAGACCATATACAGTCACAGTCACCTTACAGGCAATACAATGGCACTAAATTCCTATCTTTCAATAGTGACCCTGAATGTAAATGGGCTAAATGCCCCAATCAAAAGACACAGGTTATCAGATTGGATTAAAAAACAAAACCCATCGATATGCTGTCTGCAAGAGACTCATTTTAGACCCAAAGACACCCCCAGATTGAAAGTGAGGGGGTGGAAAACCGTTTACCATGCTACTAGACACCAAAAGAAAGCTGGGATGGCAAGCCTTATATCAGACAAATTAGATTATAATACAAAGACTGTAATAAGAGATGAAGAAGAACACTATATCCTACTTAAAGGGTCTGTCCAACAAGAAGATCTAACGATTGTAAATATCTATGCCCCTAACATGGGAGCAGTCAATTATATAAGGCAATTAATAACAAAAGCAAAGAAACACATTGATAACAATACAATAATAGTGGGGGATATTAACACCCCCCTGACTGAAATGGACAGACCATCTCAGGAAAAGATCAACAAGGAAGTAAAGACTTTAAATGACACACTGGACCAAATGGACTTCACAGACATATTCAGAACATTCCATCCCAAAGCAACGGAATACACATTCTTCTCTAGTGCCCATGGAACATTCTCCAGAATTGGTCACATCCTAGGTCACAAATCAGGACTCAACTGGTACCAAAAGATTGGGATCATTCCCTGCACATTTTCAGACCACAGTGCTTTGAAACTAGAACACAATCACAAGAAGAAAGTCGGAAAGAACTCAAATACAGGGAGGCTAAAGAGCATCCTACTAAAGAATGAATGGGCCAACCAGGAAATTAAAGAAGAATTAAAAAAATTCATGGAAACCAATGAAAATGAAAACACAACTGTTCAACATCTTTGGGATGCAGCAAAGGCAGTCCTAAGAGGAAAATATATAGAAAAAGAAGCCTCTCTCAAGAAACAAGACATGTCTCAAATACACAATCTAACCCTATACCTAAAGGAGCTAGAAAAAAACAGCAAATAAAGCCTAAACGCAGCAGGAGAAAGGAAATAATAAAGATCAGAGCAGAAATCAATGAACTAGAAACCAAAAGAACAGTAGAACAGATCAATGAATGTAGGAGCTGGTTCTTTGAAAGAATTAACAAGATTGATAAACCCCTGGACAGACTTATCAAGAAGAAAAGAGAAATGACGCAAATCAACAAAATCATGAATGAAAGAGGAGAGAACACAACCAACACCCAAGAAATACAAACAATTTTAAGATCATATTATGAGCAACTCTATGCCAGCAAATTAGATAACCTGGAAGAAATGGGTGCATTCCTAGAGACGTATCAACTACCAAAATTGAACCAGGAAAAAATAGAAAACCTGAACAGACATATAACCACTAAGGAAATTGAAGCAGTCATCAAAAATTTCCCAACAAACAAAAGCTCAGGGCCAGATGGCTTCCAAGGGGAATTCTATCAGACATTTAAAGAAGAATTAATACCTATTCCACTGAAACAGCTCCAAAAAATAGAAATGGAAGGAAAACTTCCAAACTCATTGTATGAGGACACCGTTAACTTGACCCCAAAACCAGACAAAGACCCATCAAAAAGGAGAATTACAGACCAATATCCTTGATGAACATGGATTCCAAAATTCTCACCAAAATTCTAGCCAACAGGATCCAAAAGTACATTAAAAGGATTATTCAACATGACCAAGTGGGATTTATCCCTGGGCTGCAAGGTTGGTTCAACATACACAAATCATTCAACATGATACCATACATTAACAAAAGAAAGAACAAGAATCATATGATCCTCTCAATAGATGCAGAAAAAGCATTTGAAAAGTACAGCATTGTTTCTTGATCAAAACTCGTCAAGTATGGGATAGAGGGTACATACCTCAATATCATAAAAGCCATCTATGAAAAACCTACAGCGATTATCATTCCCAATGGGGAAAAGCTGAGAACTTTTCCCCTAAGGTCAGGAACGCGGCAGGGATGCCCACTATCACCACTGCTATTCAACATAGTATGAGTCCTAGCCACAACAATCAGACAACAAAAAGAAATCAAAGTCATCCAAATCACCAAAGAGGAAGTCAAACTCTCACTCTTTGCAGATGATAGGATACTGTATGTGGAAAACCCAAAAGACTCCACCCCAAAACTGCTAGAACTCATACAGGAATTCAGTAAAGTAGAAGGATATAAAATCAATGCACAGAAATCAGTGGCATTCCTATACACCAACAACAAGACAGAAGAGAGACAAATCAAGGAGTCGATCCCATTTACAATTGCACCCAAAACCATAAAATACCTAGGAATATATCTAACCAAAGAGGCAAAGCATCTGTACTCAGAAAACTAGAAAATACTCATGAAAGAAATTGAAGAAGACACAAAGAAATGGAAAAAATTTCCATGTCCATGGCTTGGAAGAACCAACATTGTGAAGATGTCACTGCTACCTAGAGCAATCTACACATTCAGTGCAATCCCCATCAAAATACCATCCACTTTTTTCAAAGAAACGGAACAAATAATCCTCAAATATGTATGGAACCAGAAGAGACCCCGAATGGCCAGAGGAAT
The DNA here is from genome assembly GCF_037043125.1 of Eumetopias jubatus. NCBI lineage: Eukaryota > Metazoa > Chordata > Mammalia > Carnivora > Otariidae > Eumetopias > Eumetopias jubatus. Next base: position 642,820 of record NW_028274885.1, read on the forward strand.
CTTGAAAAAGAAAAGCAAAGCTGGCGGCATCACAATTCCGGACTCCCAGCTCTATTACAAAGCTGTCACCATCAAGACAATATCGTACTGGCACAAAAGCAGACACATAGATCAATGGAACAGAACCGAGAGCCCAGAAATGGACCCTCAACTCTATGGTCAACTCAACTTTGATAAAGCAGGAAAGAATATCCAATGGAAAAAAGACAGTCTCTTCAACTAACTGTGTTGGGAATATTGGACAGCCACATGCAGAAGAATGAAACTGGACCATTTCCTTACACCACACACAAAAATAGACTCCAAATGGTTGAAAGACCTAAACATGAGACAGGAGTCCATCAAAATCCTAAAGGAAAACACAGGTAGCAACCTCTTGGACCTCGGCCTCAGCAACTTCTTTCTGGAAACATCGCCAAAGGCAAGGGAAGCAAGGGGAAAAATGAACTATTGGGATTTCATCAAGATAAAAAGCTTTTGCACAGCAAAAGAAGCCATCCACAAAACCAAAAGACAACCAACAGAATGGGAGAAAGTATTTGCAAATGACATATCAGATAAAGGGCTAGTATCCGAAATCTATAAAGAACTTATCAAACTCAACACCAAAAGAACAAATAATCCAATCAAGAAATGGGCAGAAGACATGAACAGACATTTTTCCAAAGAAGACATCCAAATGGCCAACAGACACATAAGAAAGCGCTCAACGTCTCTCGGCATCAGGGAAATCCAACTCAAAACCTCAATGTGATACAACCTCACACCAGTCAGAATGGCTAAAATTAACAAGTCAGGAAATGACAGAAGTTGGCGGGGAATGCGGAGAAAGGGGAACCCTCCTACACTGTTGGTGGGAATGCAAGCTGGTGCAACCCCTCTGGAAAACAGTATGGAGCTTCCTCAAACAGTTGAAAATAGAGCTACCATACAATCCAGCAGTTGCACTACTGGGTATTTACCATGAAGATACAAATGTAGGGATCCGAAGGGGTACGTGCACCCCGATGTTTATAGCAGCAATGTCCACAATAGCCAAACTGTGGAAAGAGCCAAGATGTCCATTGACAGATGAATGGATAAAGAAGAGGTGGTATATATACACAATGGAATATTATGCAGCCATCCAAAGGAATGAGATCTTGCCATTTGCATCGATGTGGATGGAACTGGAGGGTGTTATGCTGACTGACATCAGTCAATCAGAGAAAGACATGTATCGTATGACCTCACTGATATGAGGAATTCTTAATCTCGGGAAAGAAACTGAGTGTTGCTGGAGTGGTGGGGGTGGGAGGGATGGGGTGGCTCGGTGATAGGCATTGGGGAGGGTATGTGCTATGGTGAGCACTGTGAATTGTGCAAGACTGTTGAATCACAGATCTGTACTTCTGAAACAATTAATGCAACCTATGTTAAGAGAAATGAAAAAGAAGAAGATAGAAGGAGGGGAAGAATGAAGGGGAGAAAGTCGGAGGGGGAGACGAACCATGAGACGATGGACTCTGAAAAACAAACTGAGGGTTCTAGAGGGGAGCGGGCGGGGGATGGGTTAGCCTGGTGATGGGTATTAAAGAGGGCACATTCTGTGTGGAACACTGGGTGTTATGCACAAACAGTGAATCATGGAACAATACATGTAAAATTAATGATGTAATGTATGGTGATTAACATAAGAATACAAAATTTTTTTAAAAAGATGAAAACAAAGAGGGAGACAAACCGTAAGAGACTCTTAACTATAGGAAACAAACTGAAGGTTGCCGGAGGGGAGGTGGGTGAGGGGGATGGGGTAACTGGGTGATGGATATTAAGGAAGGCACATGATGGGATGAGCACTGGGTGTTATATGCAACTGAAGAATCACTGAAATCTACTTCTGAAACTAATGACGGCTAATGCTTAGTTTAATTGATAGCTATTCCTTTGGCTAATTGAATTAAAATAAAAAAATAATTTAAAATAATTTAAAAACAGAATATTCAGAGAAAATGCTTCTTCTTGGTTATTGATGGTAAAACAGATGTAGCCCATCAATGAGGAAAACCTTCGATTATAAGAGATGTCATATTAAGAGTAACGTCATAAAGGGGCACCCGGGTGTCTCAGTGGATTAAGCAGCTGCCTTCGGCTCAGGTCATTTCTCAGGGTCCTGGGATCGAGCCTGGCATCGGGCTCCCTGCTCAGCAGGGACTAATCTTCACACTCTGCCTCGCCCCTTCCAATCATGATCTCTCTCCCTCTCACAATTTATTAAATAGAATCTTAAAAACAAGGAATTGTGTCATAAGAAATGATACTTCTGTAGATTTTTCTTATCATGGAGAAAAAAAATGATATGTTTAGTTTCTTAAATTAATAAATTATAAAAAGATACTGTCATAAGATTGCTCATATCCATACCGTGAATGTTAAGTAAGTAGAATTTAAATAAAAAAATTGAAAAGAAAAAATAATTGCTCATATCCATATATATGATAATGAAACAACTGTAGCATGTTTGTAAAAGAATAGAAGACATTATTTCTTCCCCCAAAATGATTATGTCACTTGCATCTTGCTCAGCAAATAGCTTTAATTTAACAGGCAACTCTCTGCATTTATGAGTTCAAATATGCAAACCTTCAAAATTTCATACTTTTTCCACATTCAGTGAACGTATGAGATATTCTCAACTTTTAGACATAAATATAAAATATCAAATGAAGAAACACAGTATAATGAAATGAAATCATACAGATACAAGGAGATTACAGTTTTTATGTTACTTGTCAAGGTGGGATGATATTTTCAAATGGGCGGGAAAGTTTCTAAAAACCTGAACAACAAATCTTGAAATTATACAAAGTACATGCTCATCAAAAGGTCTGTCTTCTTTCTGACAAATGACGGAAAGGATCCTTGAAAGTACACGTGAGGAATGTAAAACTCAGGAAGATACAGGAATATAATATCTGAAATAGAAAAAAGCAACAAAGGAAAAAAAAAGAAAAAAGTTGGAAGTGTATGAACCAGTGGATGTAAGCATCTATTTTAATATCTTAAAAAAAAATTCCATCATGCTTTTTCTTCAAACAGTGATTCACAAATTTTGCTTAGTTAGTATAATCTTCCATATATTTAGAAGTGGTCTTGACACTTTGAACAGAAGAAGTAACAGTGGGATACTGTGAATGAGCTTTAGTAAACTGCAACCAATTTAAAACTATTGAAGATTATTACGGGTTCATGAGAAATTAGAAAACATGGTAAATCTCAGTTGTAAAGAGATAAGCTGTGGCGCCTGGGTGATTGAGTCACCGAAGCGTCTCTCTCAGTTCTTGATCTCAGGGTCCCTGAGATCGAGTCCCATGCGGGGCTCCCTGCTCAGTGTTGAGTCACCTTCTCCCTCTGACGTCCCCCACCCCACCCCCTTGGTGCTGGCATAAAATCTTAAAAAAAAAAAAAAGGAAGAAGAAGAAGAAGAAAGAAAGAAAAGGAGATGAGATAATGAGTACATTTGAAAGGTATTATGGATGAGTTTCCTTCGAAGGAAGACAGGAAAGGATAATTATAACAAATCATGTTTCAGGTGTAAATTTAACAGTAAACTCATGGAAGTTTTAGGACATCAATTACCGGTCAAGTTTTCAGTCATTTCCAACTACTGTAACATTGTCGGGAAAAAATACGATTGAAAATTAATAAAAGCGTGTTTAAGTGGAGGACACTCTGTGCTTTTACCTAGGGCTCTGGCTCCGGCAGAACTCAGAAAGTGGGATCTCAGCTCCTCCTTCTAGAAGGTTCTGACAGCAGTTCCTGTATTCACATCCCAACTGAATGCAGCTCCCATTTCTCTGAATTGGAGTCAGGATTTCTCCCCAGAAACAAGCCTGCATCTGTAACAATCCAACCACAGCATCTCTGATGTGACGTCACAGCACCCCTCAATCCACGGATCCCTGAGTAAAACAGGTCTTGTTCAAATACCCTCAGGGAAAAGGAGGAATGAACCAGGGGAACAGCTCCCCAAATGCAAGCGACTGTGCTGCTCACCTACCAGCATGTCCTGGGGAAGCCGCCCAGAGCCCCCTCCACAGCACTCACTCAACAAAGCAGCTTTTCTCAGTCGCACCTCAGGAGGCACCAAGTGTCTGCAAAGCCGCCAGGGTCTCCCACAGGGCGGCAGCAGAACCTACTGGAACCGCAGCTCTGGCTCTCTATCCTGGGGCAGCCACAGTGGGGCTGGATCCTTGGGCTGCTATAGAAGTCCTTCCTGCTCTGAGATACCCTGGGTCAGCACAAGCAAGGACACCTCCCCCTCCGGGTTGGAGGTGCGCAGGTGCCCTCTGCTGGCTGCCCTGGGAATCCCTAGAATGCTCAAAACCATGGCCCCTCAGCTGGAGGGACAGAGCATGCTCAGGTCCAGCCAAGCCCTCTCTCTCCATGACAGATCCTGAGGCTTGGCCCCACACCCCAAGCAAAAGGATGTACCCATCTTCCCAAGTGAAATGGCCTCTACAAAGCTCAGCCCTAGGGAGGTTGGAGCTTTCCTCTCAGGGAAATCTGATCGCCTGCTTTCCCACCTTCTCTGGTCCCAACATTCGGATCGCCTACATCGACTTCCTCCACCCTGGTGTATGGCCCACCCCCAACACATAGACCAGCAACCTCTTTTCATCCTTGAAATTCCTCTTGGTCTCTGCTTCTCTCTACCGCATCTCTCTCTTTGTTCCTCTCACTTTCTAGGTCTTGCCCAATCCCCCCTCCACTCATTCAGTGTCTCTCTCCCTGACAGTCTCTTTCCCTCTCTCTCCCCAGGCCCTCAGGCCTTCTGCTCTGTGCAGCCCTGTCCACGACCACAGGGAAACACCTCTCCTGTCTGCCCCTCTCTGCTGCCATCATTTGGCCCAGGCCCTGCTCACAGGGTATGACCATCTGATTTACCAAGCCTCCTCAGGCTGAACTTGACTGCAGCAGTGCAGTAACCAGCCACTTCTGGACAGAAACCCTGGACACCTTAGTGGCCCATCCATGACCCCAAGATACTGGAGAATGGCTGCTTCCATAACCTGGGAAGAAGGAGGGCTTTGCAAGATCCAGGAGCTCTGGTGCAGAATGGATTGGAGTAAACAACCTAAAAAGTGACGGAGGCATACACCCAAATCCTCCTGTGTGGTGAGGGAGGAATGGGTCTCCTGTAATTGGCCTCTGCCCTGCCCATCCCCGAACAAGGACACTGGGGAGGATTAGGGGCATCATGGGTCTTACCAAGAAAACTGCCACATTCAACCCCACTCAGAGCCCACCTGCGGTTGGGGGGCAGCTGGTAACGCGAAACCAGTGCACAAAATATGGATTAATGCAGAGCCTCCTCACCAGTCTCTCAGGGCCACTAGGGATGATTCATTCATTCCTCACCATCACAACAGACCGCTGCCTGGGGACAGACTCCTGTCCTGCCGATCGACACACACACCCTAAACTAGCAGGTGCCATGTGCTCAAGAGTATCTATCACCTGAGTTAATACAACCACCAACAGACCTAAATACAAGATGTGTCCGCCTCCCCAGAGGATTTCTTGCGCCCTGTGCAGGAAAGATACGACAACGGGGAATCCTGCTACTGTCCTCCATCACCACCATTGCTGCCAGTTTGTTCTGGGTACGGGATTCACACTGTGCACTCGAAGGGAAGTGAGTGTAGGGCCTCCTGAAGGCAGACGCTGATGCAGAGACTGAACTGTGAAAGGTTTATTTGGGGGATACCAGGAGAGACAGAGCACAGGGGACAGGATGGGCAGGGACAGCATTCAGGACATTAGGCTGATCTGACAATTTTCTAAATTTATACACACACAGCCTGGTTGTAATTGCTCAGGGAGGTCTTCAAATTTCAAATGTAGTGTCCTGTAAGGCAAATAGATTTGGGTTAGTACACTGTGACCTTCTGTTTTCCTAAATGCATTTGCTTCCTATACTCTATTTGAAGCCTTGAATGGACACCTGAGTGTGTGGCTGCCTCCACGAGTCTATATGTAATAGAAAACAATTGTCTTCACATCCCAGGTATAGATCTCTGAATGTACAGGATCTTGTAATGATCTTTTACTTCATTCTTAGCTAGGACCTAAAACTTTTTAGAACATAAAAAGGGGTCTTTGCCTTATTTTTGAAATCAGGATTGACAAACTCTGGGCTGAGGTGTTATACTCTCAGTGTAATGGTGTGGACTGAAGTGAACATCTTTTCATACTCATCTGCATGGTGCTATTTTCATTTAAACAGTGAGAAGGGGGCGTGGCCAACAGCCCAGATGTTTTACATATTCTTTTTCTTTTTTTCCGACAGAGAGACAGAGACAGAGAAAGGGCAACGTTGTGCACGAACGGGGAGGGTGGCGGGAGAGAGAAACTCCTAGGTAGGCTCCACGCTCAACGCCGAGCATGACTTGGGGCTCGATCTCAGAACCTTGAGATCATGACCTGAGCAGAAATCAAGAGTCTGATCCTTAACCCACTGAGCCATCCAGGGGCCCCTGCAGATTCTTCATGTACTTCAACTCCTATTCTTCTAATCACCTCAGAAACCAATATACTCCCCTTTCACAGATAACAAAGCTGAGGCTCTAAGTAGACCCCACTGGAAGCTGGCATCTGGGCTGAGAAATCAGGCACACGGGTAAATCCGCAGGATGCTGTGACGACGTTCAGGGAGATGAAAAGTGCAGCCAGAGTGGTGACTCAGAGGCAGAGGCGTAGTGACAGGAATCCAGCTAGGGTGGATCCTGGTCAATCCTGAATTCCCCACGAAGATTCTGGCTCAGGCTGAAGGCCAAGGCAGCCACTCTGCTGATCTTGGTCCCGTCTTCACTTTTTCTCACTGGGGCCCACAAACTCAGGCAGACAAGAATCCCCAAAGGAACCAAGTTAAATTTCCCAAATTTCCACCACATTCTGTCACCCAGTTCAGAACCTTCAGAAATCCAGCGGAAACAACAATCTTTATAGAGTATGAAGGAACAGCTTTACGGCAACAGTGACGTTCTAGTACAAATAACTGCATTATCCACACTGTGTGACGGACACAGGAAGCAACTCGGTGTGGATCTCACGGTGTCCTCACACTCACTGCTCAGGCTCCTAGCCTGCCAGGAACAGCCCACGCTCTACCTGAGAGAGTCCCATCCACTCCCCTGAGCACCTCCATCCTTCTCATCCACAACCTCCTGTTTCTAGTGACTCATGGCTCCCTCTCTTGTCCTTCAGATCCATCGCTGGTGCTTCCCTTTTATGGAACACAACATCTATGTTGTTTAACGAATGTGTCCCTCCCTGTTCTCAGACACGTTAAATTTATAACCTTCAGAGTAGGAGTCATCCCCGACGGACTCTGAGAAACAAACTGAGGGTTCTAGAGGGGAGGGTGGTGGAGGGATGCGTTAGCCTGGTGATGGGTATTAAGCAGGGCACGTCCTGCGTGGAGCACTGGGTATTATGCACAAACAATGAACAATGGAACATTATATCCAAAACTACTGATGTCATGTATGGTGATTAACATAACAATAAAAAATTAAGAAAAAAAAGAGTAGGCGTCATCCTTCCCGGAGCATGGAATATTGTCTCTGTAGAGTGTGCGTGCACATACCCGCTGTGCCCAGCTTTCAGAGAAGAGTGGCTCTCCTTCACCACAACGGGACCTGCCAACCACCTCAGTATGAGTAAAAGACAAAGAGCATCAAATGTATCTCCTGAGCAACCTGAAGAATGTTATCATGTTCACTCTCCCATAACATAAGAGGCCTGCATGCAGGACTGCTATTCCTTATGGAGGATGCCCCAGCGTCTGTATCTGACCCGCGTCAGAGAAAAGACAGAAGACCATCCCATTGGAAGTGACTCAGCAACATTCCAACACACCGTCTACACCTGTCTAGAGCATCTGCCACTGTTTGTCATTCTCATCACCCTTTCCGGACAAGAGGGTTTCCCACAAGTATCCACTGACTGGCGAGGACAAGGAACAGACCCCTACCCTAACGATTAATCAAGGGACAGTAGCCTTGCTTCGGGTGTTTATATAACGAATGAAATGACAGCTCAAACTCAACACGCTGCAAACAAAGTGAGAGGTGTGTATCATCCCTCTCAGACAACAAATGTGGACACAGGACGTGCACGATGGTAAGAAATATATGTCTCCATTGGGTAAGAAAGACACTTCCTTTGCAACAACGGCACCTCCCCCACTGCTCAGTGCATGGAAATAGGTACCACAACACATGTATGTCCTGAGAAACTTCAGGATGTTAAAACGTGCCTAGCCACGATTCCCCTTGTAATGTCAAGGCTTCGGCAAAACTCTGTGTTTCTTCCACCGACACAACCCTAAGGTGATGATCTGGAAACAGAGAAGCCTGTAGGCCCTGAATGAAGACTTAGCATTTTGAAAGGTAAATGACACCACACACAGATCCTAGGACAAACCCAACAGATACAAGTTCAGGACAGGGTGCTGCCCAGACAGGAAGAGGATTCCAGAAATGATTACAACTAAAAACAGCCACAGTATTTACTGGTCCTTCTGCGGGACCTTTCTGGGCGGGGTGCCGCTGTTGTCCCCTTGAGTGCCACAGGTTTCTGAATATGACTGAAGCCCTAGAAGGGATGGAGGTGGATTCAGACTGGCCTTGACCATGCAGGATGTAAGCCAACGGTCTACACCTGCCCCACCCTATTCCACTCTCTCCCACTCCCACGTCTCATCCAGATGCAGAGAGTTTCTCACACGTCTCCTCTTACTCCTGTGGACAAAGGAGAAGACCAATCCCTCACCCCTGAGGATTTGACCACTCCACCCAGGGACAGATGGTTTCATAACTATTCAATAACACTGGACAACTGAGGCCTCTACAAAAAGAGTGAAGGGAAGGTTGCACTCCATCCATCCCAGAGCCCAAACCATTGTGTCTGTGCTATGCACCTGGGCAATGCTTTCATTTTTGTCTTTTGCAAAATGTCACTTTTCGTCTCCATGGCAGACACCTGGTGCCCAGTTCTGTAGGATGAAACAAGACAGTCCATGAAATGGACGTCCACAGAAAGCTGAGGAATGTTAGTATGTCCTCACTCAGGTCTATCCTTGCATCCCAAAGCCTTGTGGTACCTCCTCTACATCTTCTCCCCTGACAGAAGTACTTAAACTAGGAATATACTTTGTGACTCATGTCAGCCAATTCAGATCATCTTACCACGTGTTGGAGGAATGAGCTGTGGGTGAGGCCCCCCACTCCGCCCATGTGGAGGAGGCTGAGGTAGCCCATAGCCAGTGAAGCCTGGTAAACACCGCCCCATGCGGTAGTACATACGGGGGGGCCTTGGAGCACGAGGAAACCCTCTCACATCCGTACCGACCTGCAGAACAGAGGACAAAATATTTGGCTAAGACAGCCAAAAGTTGCAACACCAAGAGATGAAACCCAAAGAGCAAGCTCTCAGCATCTGGCTCCTTCTCCAATACCACGTTCCAGAAGAGCCGCATCGTGCTAGAAAACTTTATCCCTCTCAGTTGGTACCAACTATAATAAGGCAGGGAGCAGAGGAATAGATGTTACAGGAATAACCTACTGTCACCAAACATCACTACCCCTGTCTGCCAATGTTCACTACCAAGAAGTAGTGTCTTAAGGGGTGAAAAGGGGTCATTGGATATGAGTAAAGCAGCATACTCCAGACACGGAGGCATCGACATCCTGGGCAACACTTGATCGTTCCTCTTCAATCACCGTAGATTTGGGTTTGTTAAGAAATACAGAATGTTGCGTTATTTGTTTCAGAAGAAAAAAGAAAAAGAAGAAGATAATAGGAGAGGAAGAAAAGGGGAGTATGTCAGAGGGGGAGACGAACCATGAGAGATGATGGACTCTGAAAAACAAACTGAGGGTTCTAGAGGGGAGGGGGTAGGGGGATGGGTTAGCCTGGTGATGGGTATTGAGGAGGGCACGTTCTGCATGGAGCACTGGGTGTTATGAACAAACAATGAATCATGGAACACTGCACCAAAAACTAATGATATAATATATGGTGATTAACATAACAATACAAAAATTAATAAAAAAAAAGAAGTTACAGAATGTGATGAAACTGAATGCCCTTTCTACACAAGGAATCCGAGCCACTCCAGCTGAATCCTTTGCCTGCCAAGCCCCTGACTGTCCCCACCTGCCTCACTTCCGGACAAAGCGATCTACTCTCTGCAGTTTCTGTCCAAGGCCACAAAGACCCTGGAGGAATGAGGGGCCTGTGGTCTGACAGGGGGCCTGGAAAAGGGTTTTCTGAGAGGAACATGATACGAATAGACCTTATTTACGTGCAGCAACTGTGTTTATCTTAAAACAAACTCTTCGGAAATTTCCGCACACTGAGTTCCAGATCAATTTTGTCCAATGGCAAATTAAGATGGGAAGGCTAAATAAGAGAATTCACAAAAGTGTATATGCCTTCTGATGGACAACTCCAGAGCGTGTGATGACAGAAGAAACCAGCTCTCACAGGGACAGAGGACCAAAATGACTGCTCCTAGAAGCCCAACGGAAGGGCTTGTGAGGCACTGGTCACGCAGCTAATCACTGACATCCCCCCTTCAGAACGTGTGTGGCAGTCCACCCAACAGCTTTGAAAATTCAAAAACAGTTGTAGAAAGGGTAAAAAGTAGAGGGATTCTGCACAGCATTTTGACCAGCAGAAGTAAAACATGGATGACTTATGAAACTTCCCCTATCTAAGAACATTCCAACCTGCCAAAAAGACATTATAAAATGGAGAAGCGTTTCCCCTAGTTTCCAGTTGTGAGGATTACCAGAGACCTTGTCACAGGTTAATCATCTAACCCCAACATGAACACTACCCCAATCACACCTGATCGTAACCTACTGACCCGGAGTCAGGCCGGCCAGAGACTTCACCTTGGAGTGAGGTGTCATCTTCCTCGAGTTAACTCCCTCCATTGGCATTGTGGGCGGGCAGGGGCGGATGGAAACAGACACACACACACGCACCCACAATGAGCACCCTGCCATCCTGCACCTCTAAGCACCTGTGGCTTTGGAGGGTGCCAGTGAAGGTGATGATCTGTAATGGAGAAGCCTGTCAGCCCCTGAGTGAACTGCTTGCATTTTGAAAGGTAAACGACACCACAGACCAACTGCAGGTCCCACCCAACCGACACAAGGCCAGGACTGGGTGCAGTTCAGTAAGGGAAGTTTGCGGAACACCTGGAAAAGGCCAAACGAGGTACCTTGCCCAGCCCTGGACCTCTGTGAGGCTCAGTGTCCCTGTTCCTCATGGGAGCCCCAGCAGCTTCAGCGTCAGACCAAGGCCTAGAACCGATGGAGGTGGATGCAGACCGGCATTGACTGTGCAGAATTCAAACCAATGCTCCAAACCTGCTGCGTTCACATTCCGTTCTCTCCCACTCTCGCGTCCCTTCTCAGACATAGAGCATTTCCCACATGTTTCTGCTGGTGCCTGCATACAAGGGGAAGCCCTGTCCTTCCCCCTCAAAGAAGGGACCACAGCCCTCCATATTGCTTCCGGTGTTTTCATAGCTAAGGAAAAAACAGTCCGGGCTCAACCAGCTAAAAATGAACTGGGCTGGGGCACTGGTTGGCTCAGTCCGTTAAGTGTCTGCCTTTGACTCAGGTCATGATTCCGGGATCCTGGGATTGAGCCCTGCGTCAGGCACCCTGCTCCTCAGAGAGCCTGCTTCTCCCTCTCCCTCTGCCTGCTGCTCTGCCTACGTGTGCTCTCTCCCTATTTCTCTGTCAAAGAAATAAACAAAAGGTTTAAAAAAAAATGAACTGAGCAGTATGCTTCATCCCTCAACAGCCCAAAATGTGGTCCCTGGAAATAGCCTGGCTGAAAAAGGTTATGTATGACATTCTGTAAAATGTCTTTCTCTCTCTACAAGAGACACCTGTTACCCAGATCAAAACGGAAAAATGACAAACCCCCACAATGTAATAATAGTGTAGAAACTGATGAATCTTGGAATGTCTTTAGCCAGGGAAACCCCTGCAATACAAACGCCTAGGGCACCAATTCTACATCTTCTCCAAAGTTTCCTCGTGGAGAAAGATGGAGATGCTTTGCAAGTCAAGACCTTCTGTTCAGATCACTTTACCAAATGCAGGAGGTGGAGGTGGTCAGTGAGGCTCATGAGGCCAGCAGGGTGCAGGCTGTGAACGTGGCCCATAGTACAGGAATGGTGATCAGGTAGGATCCCCGGGGCAAGACCCGCAGGGTGGTCCTAGGAAATGACAAAGCCCCTGTGCATCCATACAGACATACACACACAAAATCAACTATAGGCTGAGATGAGACACAAAAGTAACACCACCAACAAAAGCTGAAACCCAAAGAAACAGGTCTCAGCACCTGAAACATTCCCCACTACCACATTCCAGGACAGGAACATCTGTGCCAGAGGTTACCTATCTCCTGCGTCCCACCTATGCCCTGGGGTGAACAGATGCCATGCAGATAACCTACTGTCACCACATGTTAATATATGTCTGCAACTCTACAGAGGCACGGAATCTGCCCCAAAGCCTTGGCAGAGTTAATACCAAACAAATAAAAGGGTCTATTAGAGATGGGCTGGCATCAACGTCCAGGACCACACTTTACCCGCCGTGACAACTAAAGAATCCCCTTCTGTATACTGAGCACAGACAGAATGAGGGGCAATGGGAAGCCCAGTGTCCAAGATGGAAGATCAGCACATCATGGGTCCAACTGCTGCCCACCAGCCGCCGCCTGATCCCGCTCCGATTCCCTCATGACAAAGGAGACTTCTACTATCCCAAGTGTGTCCATGGCCACAGACACTGCTCAGGAGACAGGAATTTCTGCAGTTCAGCAGTGGACCTGGAAAAGGGCTGAAAGGTGCACGATCCCTATGAATTAGTGAGACCCAGCTCTGTGGATCTGCGTCACTGATATTCCGATGCTCCTTAACTCAGGCACAGAGCAAATGCATCATCCTTGGGGCCAAGAACCACTGAACGGCCGATTCTGCATCCCCGGATGCAAACCAATGTGTCTGCATAGCAGGTGTGACCCTCCCAGGATGGATCAGGAGAGACGCTATCAGTTGGCACAGCCACCAAACCGCATCAGAACCCGCTCACAGGAGCACAGCTGAAACATGTGTGAGGTGGGAGCCCTGCAAGGAGTCACTGGGATTCCCTCTTGACAGCTGTGCTCCGGGGGCGTTTTCCACCACACACCTGGCACCTGGCACCTGGCAGAATTCACCTTCATCTCACCCAGGGTGCAACTGGAGGGATTCTGGGTCATGTCTTTACCCACACAAACGGAACGCACAAGAGGTCGCAGCTCACCTTCTCCAAAAACACTCACAGCTGCCCAAAGCACATGGTACAGAGTGTGAGGCAGGGCATGGCTTTTCCCGCTGCCAGCTGTGAGGATTACCGCAGACATTCTCCCAGGTCAGTCTCCTGACCCAAAAACCAACACCACTACTGCTCCCGCGGGAAAGGAAACTGAAAGGAGTCAGCGGGACTGGCCGACTTCAGTGTGGAGTGAGGTGTTGCCCTCCTCCAGGGGTTTACACACACACACACACACACACACACACACACACACACACACACACACACATTTGGGGTGAGCATCCTGCCATCATTTGCCTCTAAGCATCTACAACTTCGGGAGGAAGCACGTAACCTGAGGATCTCTAATGAGGAAGCCTGGAGGCTCCTGGGTAAACAGCTTGCATTCTGAAAGGGGAAGAATTTCTCAGATACATCACAGACACACCCAACAGCCGCAAGGCCAAGACAGGGTGCTGTCCCTACAGGAGTAACTTCCAGACACAGGCACAACCTAAAACGCCCGTAGCATTTACCGTAGCCATCTCCGGGTCCTTTTTCGGGCTGGTGCTGCTGTTCATCCTGGGAACCGGTCTAGATTCTGGATGGGACAAAGGATGGAGGTTTATTGTGGTTTGCATACCCTCCGTGCCTTCTTCCTCCATCTCACACTCTTTCCCACACTCGGGTCCCTGATCTGAAGAGAGGGTTTCTCCACATGACTCAAGCGACTTCTTTGCTAAGAGAGATACCAGTCACCTGACTCTTGCGGGAGACACTCCAGGACCCTGGTTCCAGTGTTTCCATAAGTAATCAATCAACAGTGGACAGATTGGGGTACAACTGGCTGGAAATTAATACTGAAATTGGGGTGCTGAATACAAATCGAAAAAAATCACTTTTTCTTCATAGATTAAAAATTTAAGTGAGAATAGCCTTGAGTGGGTGATATCCACACACCCGCAACACGAACGCCATGCATTCTTTCCTCAGGCCGCCAGTTAATGGTGCAATCTTTCGGTCTCTACATGAGGCCTAGCCTGTGTGACTGGCCATTACGTAAATATTGAAGAGAAGAATTGGAGTAGACTAATCGTACAGTCAGGAGCAAAGAAAAAAACAGGCGGATTGAGAAGTAAAGCTGTGGCATTATTCCGATAACATTAGAGGAGTAAAATGCACGAATTTCACTGATGAATATAGTACTGTAGATTACAAATAAAACAAACAAAAAAAAAGAATCTCCATAAGGGGTAAATGTCATTTTTCTCAAACTATCTTATTTTTTTTTTCAAATTGCTTCACCATTGTGTCAAGGTGTGAAGGGAGCTCAGGCTCACAACTCCTCCAGGCTCAGCTCTTCAGTAGGGGGATGGTGGAGGGGGTGGGGGTGGGGGTCTGCAGTCAGGGGAGGGGTGTGAGCTCCAGTAGGCACCTGAGGAAAGCACCCTCCCATCACGCTTTCAGACAACCTGCTGTACTTAGGTAGTGCCTGTGATTCCCTCTAGGACACACAACGATCACCCACAAGAAGAGGGAGGACATCAAGTGCTTTCCCAGCAGAAATCAGGCTGCTGCAATTCACAGCTTGCTCCCTACCTCTCTGCACACGGTTCCATATCTCGGATCTTCCCGGCATCGGTTCCTGCCTCATGGATCCCTCAGGAGGCGTGTCTCTCCTCATCATGTGCAGTCTTGAATACAGAAAAAGAATGGACGTCTATAAGAATTACAACACCATGTCTTCTACCAGACACTAAACAGCTTAGCCTTGACCCCTCAGGACACCCATAAAAAGGCACGTCAAACTCGCACACCTCTGTTTCATGTAGGTGTTCTCCCTGCTCTGCTGCACTATCTTCCTCTCCCAACACCGAGCCTTAACCTGGGGGAGGAAAACACATCCACCCTCAGTTGTGCCGGACTGTGCCCCAAACAAAGAGGAGGAAAAAGAAAACACTTACCCAATTATCTAGAGCACTTCTCTCATGAGCTGCGACCTGAAAAATCAATTCACCAAGAGCCCATGTTCAGGGATCTAAGGGCCACTTCCATCCCCTGCAGGAGGCACGAAGGGGACAGTATGTAGGGGCAGAACCTAGGTTACCTTGAGTTTGAAGTTGAGCTCTGCCTTCTGTAGCCGATCTTGCATTTCTCCAATTTCTCGTCTGTGAGATATAATTGCTTTTGTCAGATAAAGCCCAATATTGGCTGTGATTTTAGGTTTTTTTAAAGATTTTATTTATTTATTTGACAAAGAGAGACACAGTGAGAGAAGGAATGCAAGCAGAGGGAGTCGGAGAGGGAGAAGCAGGCTTCCCGCAGAGCAGGAGCCCGATGCGGGGCTTGATCCCAGGACCCTGGGACCATGACCTGAGCCGAAGGCAGACGCTTAACGACAGCCACCAGGCGCCCCTTGGGTGTGATTTTAAATCACCTGCCCATGTGGCCATCCTCCTCGGATCTGTCCCCTCATACGACTTTTCCTGTCACAGGAAACACTTTCCCATGAAAATAAATGTACAGTAGGAACAAAGCTATCGTTACATCCTCTCCTTACTCGTTTCTCCACACCTGCAGGGTTCAGAGTTGACATAATTTCCCTCCCTGATATCAATCTTTCCCTGATTTATCACATGACAAGGAGCTTTTCCCATGAAGCTCCATTGTCCATTAACTTCTATGCTCGCCATGGTTCCCAGGGTTGCAAAGACCGCGCCATCAGATGGCACTACCGGGTTCATGGGCAGGATTCATCCTACGACAAACTGCTTTCCTCAAGATTAGGACCACTGAAACCACCCCTGGGGGGTGGAATGGCATGGCGGAAGATTCCACAGAGTCAGGCCAGCGCTGGGGATCCGGACATGTTTAGTAACATAATCGTTTTGTTCTTTCTAAAACTTGTCTTTTTGTGTCTGTTAATTCTCTCTGGATATGGCCTCTGAATTTTTGTTTATATTACTTGTTAATTGAGTCTAAACCATGTACAAAGATTAAAAATAGGAAGTGATCAGGGATTTCAGGAGCCGCTAATATTTAGTGTCTGAACTCACTTATACTTGTCTATCTCTTCGGTAACCAGTTTCAGACTTTCCTCAGCAGCTGCCAGCTGACTCTTCTGGGCCTTCAGTTCACAGTGTGTACTTTCCAGCTTCCTAAGATGGGAAAGGTATATACACAGTCCAGTAGCCAAGGTCCTGAATTGCTGCTGTTTGTCCTCCCAACACACCTGATGGCCTAGATTCAAATGACCCCCATAAATGCACAGACTGACAACACAATGAGGGAAACAACCTGAAGGCCCCATTTAGTGTTAAAGAAAAATCAAACTCTGGAAGCTGCCAAGGCTCCGGCAATCAGAGTTGTCTTTATACTCCTCTCCTTCAATTCATTCATCATGAAGCCCCCAAATAACATTGCACTTCGTGCCATCTCAGAGTTGGTCTTTTGTCTGAGACGGTGAGGGCTCCTTTCAGATCAAAGCGAAAAACCATGCTTGACCAACTATACCCATTAGGATGAAGCAAGGGACGATCCTTAGTCTTACACCTCCATGGGCAACCCTGATCCTCAGACCAAGGCTGTGCCTGACACAGACAATCAACCTGAAAAGAAGGCTTCCAGAATATGGCTTCACTGGCATGGCGACTCAATCCCAGACATTTCTAGGATCTAGAAATACAACCCCGCCGCCTCCTTCGAAGATCCTGGAGGAGGAAAAGGCCAATCATAGTGCCGGGAATATGTCCTGAAGTATAAAACTCTGCGAACGGTCACATAGTCAGGGTGTTATTTCCACGCAACAGATTTCAGATGGAAAACTATCAACTGCATGGAGTCAACCGACTTTAACAAGACTGAGTTCACTGTTAGTGAAAGCAGCAAAGGAGGATGCTTAGAAAGGCTGCTTTGCTGTGCTGCCCTCAGACTCTTTTGTTCATGGTGTTGGTTTAACCACTTTCAACAGGACACCGGATTTACTCAAGAACACATGCAAAAAGACTCTTAGAAACTGAGTCAAAAGCTCTAGACAGAGAAAGACACATGCATTTGCTTCTGGTCTCTCAGGCAATTCTTCAGCAAATGCCTTCTGGAGCGGCTGTGATGGAGTGGCTCACGTGGAAGGTGTAGAAGCCCGACAGATAGTCAGGACACTGTACCTATGCCCCAAAGAACTTACCAATGAACAGAACTAAGATGCCAATGACACAGAGCAGCCCCCACCCCCGATGTGAGATGGAATAACACAAAGCTCAGTCTAGGGAAGACCAGGAACAGTTTTGCTTTTCCACGTGAATGAGGGACTCTAAGGTCCTGATCTCCTCCTGAGAAAATAAAGGAAACACTGGACAAAAGAGCCAATTCATATGAGTGAATGCACCCAATTTCTAAAGAGCACATGAAGAAACATGAGAACCACATGGAGAAGAAGGAAGCTTAGGAGAAACGCAGCCTGGCAGTGGGAGCCAATCTCCCCAGGACACATAAATACATTCTGGAAGAGGCAAGTGTACTATAAAGAAGCTGAACAACTTTATGGGCATGGGCTTAGAAGGAAACGAATGATCTTCAGGGTCAGCCAGCAAAGGTGAGCCCTAGTGAAACCGCGGGCTTTGGCTGGGACCCAAGAGAGTTACACCTAAAAAAATCAGGTGGATGGGAAATACCCTGGCCTTCTTAGGGACTGGGCTACAGTGAGGGATGTCAGTTGTACACTGGATGAAGGGATCCGGGACTGCTGGAGCCCCAACCGTCTTTCCAAAAAGAAACTCCCAGTGTTACTGCAGCAAGACAATTCCATTTTTCTACCCACATCATTGACCCAAGTCTCGTACTGAACCAAAAGTGACTGAATATAGGGCTGATAAGAACATGAGATGACACTGAAACCAAAGGACAATGCAGACAGACCCAGAGGGGATCCAGGTATCAAAGTTTGTAATGATGGTACCTTCCCTCTTCTACTCCAAGGAGTCACACAACAAGCGCGACAAGCAGTTAGCACAGAAAGGGAAATGCAGGTTCCACACATAAAGGCAGGACAGGCAGGCACAATTCTACAGAATGCATTTGGCGAAAATACTCGAGATCTAATTGTAAAAGAAATACAGGTATCTAGACAGGCCGTCACATAACTTCATACAACAGTATTTGTGACAATTCACACAGGAAGAGCTTACCCTTCTGCAGCCACTTGTCTTTGATTAGAGAAATCCACCACAATATCCACTTTCCTCCTCAGGATGTTCAATTCGGCTTCTTGAGCTGTTTTCAAAGAACTGAGGGCATTGTAGTGGTCTTCCCATAGCTCCTCAGATTCTGGAAAGGAATGTGTATGTATGTGCACATGACCAGAGAACTTGGGTTTGACGGGGAAAGGAGAGGGCAAGACCTTGAAGGCAGGAAGGCATTCTTTCCCTTCCCAATGCCAACTCATTGCCACCGCATGGGGATTTCTTCCCCCAAAATAACATACCATGCAGTGCTCGTTTTTTGGCCCTCAGGGCTCTCTGCTCTCCATCCTCCAATTCATCTTGGCCCTTTAAGACAGATATGAGTAAACACATTCAAGACATCATGATCACAGAACAATGTGAGGGTGCCTAACAGGACAGGGTCATGCAGTGCAACAAAGAAAGCCCTTAAGGCATAAGAGAATAAGGAGAAAGTAAGGAAAGTGGAAAATAGTTCAAGTCAAAGAACTCACAAATGCCTTTCTTAGTGGCTTCCATTCAAGTATTTATCCACATACATACATATATACACATCTTCCCCTCCTCACATTGAAAATGCTGTTTGGCATTAAGAGGAAGGCACTATACAATTGGGCCAGCCATGGCCCTTCATCGCCCAAGTATCTTGTGGGGATTTTCTACAGATCTTGGAGGGCACGGCTGAATGAGGGGTTCATTACCTCGCCGTGAAGTCAACCATACTTCCTAGTCCTTGAAAGAGCAAACCTCATCATGGTGGTTCTAAGTGAAATCCCAGCTCACTGCTCTGTAGAAGTTTCAGTGCCCAGATCCCCACTCTCTACTGTGTTAAACAGCAGGCGAGGATGCTGCACTCACCTCACCCAATGAACCCAAAGGCTCCCGGAGCGACATAAAGGTAAAACTCAACAACCAAATCCTACCACGCCCTGATCCTTGACCTTCTCCTCTCTCTCAGCTTGCAAGTGAGCCAGTGCCCAGCAAAGGGTGTCATTTAACTTTTCATAAAATGCCTCAACCTTTTTGATGTTCTCCTTCAACAAAATATTTTGAGTGAGTAATAATAATGCATTCCTTGGGGCACACGGGTGGCATCTGGGTAGCACCGTCGGTGGATTGTCTGACTGCTTTTGTTTGGGCTCAAGGCCTGATCTCAGCGTTATGGGATTGACCCCTGTATCAGGCTACAAACGCAGCATGGAGTCGGCTTGGGATTCTCTCTCTCCCTCTGACCCCATCACTCACTCTCTCTCTCTCTCTCAAATCAATCAATCAGTTAATCTTTAAGAAATCAACAGGAAGTATGTTCTCAGACCACAAATGACAAAACTAAACATCAAGTACTGAAAGATAGCTGGAGAATGACCAAAAAATGGAGAGTACACAACACACTTCTAAAGAACACATGGGTTGCGGGTGGATGGATGGATGAAAGAGTTGAAGGGGATTAAGAGTACACTTACTGTGATGAGCACTGAGAAATGTATAGAGTTTCTGAATCATGTTGTACACCTGAAACTCATATTACACTGTTTGCCAATTATGTTTCAACTTTAAAAAAAAAGAACACATGGATCACAAAAGGCACTGCAACACAAATTTAAATGTATTTGAATCTAGGTGATCATAAAAATTGATGTATTAGAGGGAAATTTATATTAATGAATGGATAGAAAAGGTCCAGTGACTGTACAATTTTCTGCTCATTTATGAAGAACAGTATATACAAGCTACTTTAGGATACTCACAGCGAGGATGGTTCTCCAGATATTAAGGAGAAACAGACAAATTCCCAAGGAGGCAGTGATAACGGGAAGTTTCCATAGAACTCCAACCCCATCAGGGCCAAGAGGGAAATAGTCAGGCACAACACGGACAAGCTGAAATAACACGTGAGACGATGAGGAATCTCAAAGATTTAAAATGTCTGTGTCCCAAACAATCAAATTTACAAACCCTCAACCAGCCTCCCCCAGGTAAGCACATCTCTTAACTGCCTCCCCATGAAGGAGAAGGGGCACAGAGGGATTACAAAGGAGCAAGGGTAAACTTTCTGGAGTGATGAGTGTGTTTACTACCTTACCGTGCTGATGGTTTCACTGTGTTTACCTATGTCACATACCAACAAACTGTATTCTTTTTTTTAAGATTTTTTTTTTATTTATTTGAGAGAGAGAGAGAAAAACAGCATGAGAAGGGAGAGGGTCAGAGGGAGAAGCAGGCTCCCTGCCGATCTGGGAGCCCGATGTGCGACTCGATCCCAGGACTCCGGGATCATGACCTGAGCCTAAGGCAGTCGCTTAACCAACTGAGCCACCCACGCGCCCCCCAACAAACTGTATTCTTGAAAAAGATGTTGTGATCATATATACAATATATCACACCGAAGCTGTAGGAAAAATCTAATAGGCACATATTAAGAGGTTTTATTTTGACTACAAACACGTGGCAAATACATCTTCTATAGCTAACAGAACTGAAGAATTTATAAGCCAACATAAAATAGACAAGTAAGTAAATGTAAACGTACAGTAGGTAAGAAGTCACTGACTTCTATTGTACATCCATGAAGGACCTGGATAAACTGCTCTGGAACGTTTCCAAAAACATGCCCCAAGTTTATGGAAGGATGAGAGAAAGGAAGAATAAAAAATGTCCTAGACATATAAATGAGAATGTTCTATGGACGGAGATGTTTATAGATAAGGACATGAGTGAGAGAGAGACAGGAGCCTTCTATTAGAATAATATGGGATTATAATTCCAACAAAAATCAAATAGAATTATTGTTTAGTTTCTGAAAACATTGATGTTTTCGTTCAATGCCCACTTTGCTTCAGAATCACAGCCCAAACTGTCAGATATCAGGAGTCCATAAAGATTTTCATAATCTGGTGATCTTGTTTATTTGGATGATACCTGTGACATTTTCAGTTCCTTGAACACCTATGTCCAAACAGCCAGTGAAAGGCATTCATGCTCCTATTTCTTAGTATTGTAACTAAATCAGTCAATAGCAACTCTAAAATTTAATTTCTTAAAAGATTTTATTTATTTATGTGAAACACGGTGCAGGGGAAGGGGTAGAGGGAGACAGAGAAGACTGCCGGCTGAACACGGAGCCCAAGCAGGGCTCAATCCCAGGACTCTGGGATCATGACCCACGGCTAAGGCAGAAGCTCAACTGACTGAGCCACCCAGGTGACCATGAAATTTCATTTCTAAAAGAATACAAAATCCCTGCATATGGACACCAAAACAAAGAACGCATCTCATTTTACAAAAACTGGAGTTCCAAGTATTTTAGCAGACAAGACGCTCACAATGCAATTCATACTAATTCACACGAATCGTGAATGTTGTGCAAACACAACTCTCTAGAAAGTAACCCTGAAATCGATAACATTTTCAACTTCAGCCCTCACAGCTGAGGTCAAAAACACGTGTGCTGGTGGTAAACATGCACGGTCCTTGATCAGCCGCTGTCTGAAAGAGGACATTACCTATCTGCACAATGGTTGATCATGGGAATCAAATGCCCAAAAGAAAGAAGCCATCTTGTCACAAATGAAAAATGCCCCCAATCGTGGGCACTTGGTACATCTGGCAGCTGTGTGGATGCTGACCAGTAGCTGACTCTTAACTAGATGACATCCAATGGGGCCGATAACACTAGGTTCTCACAGACAATGGCCATGAGCAGGGGGAGGAGGGAAATGCAAGACCAGTTAGTTTATGCAAGAGCTCAGAGATGAGGGAGGGTGAGAAAGCTGAACTGATCTATGAGATGCAGCCTAGGAAGACGGGAATATTTCCAATAAAGACTACCAAGAAATTCCCTCCTTTGAAGACTCAAAAGAAACAGAATGGAGTCTATTTTGACTGGAGGTATTCATGTGGGATGAGTCGGCCTCAACACAAGGGTCCTTCCTGACTACTCCCACTTTACAGATCCCTCTCTAAGAATCTGGTGTAGGCTGATCTAAAGAAGTCTGCTTATTTCTAGGGTGTTGCCTGTCTGTCTCTCTCTCCTGGGGGTAAGGGTTTTACTTTTTAAGGAGTGAAATAGTCACACTAGGAACCAGGTATTTCTTTTATCTTTGGACATTCCTAAGGACATCAGGAGCTTTTAACTTTGGGGAAATCAATACTCTGTACATACTGGGCTAAAGAAAGGATAACAACTCATTCACTTCCTGATCACATCACTCCATCAGATTCTCCTGTGACAAGTCCCAGCAAGATGCGGTCACTTAGTGTCCGCTGGGCTTCTCGGGGATCCCACGGACCTGGTGGGACACAGAGTCCCCGGGGACAGCCTCCAAGGCCAGAAGGAAAGAGCTGACTCAGAAGTTGTTCAAAGTCAACCAACCAGGAAGCACAGAGCACAAACGACATTTCACTTGTTAACACTCGAGTCCCAACACCAAGGTGTAAGATGCCACTGTTCCCAGGGCTGCCAAACTTCATAAATATGAACAATGTGCTGATAGGAAAACAAACTACATGGAAGATGGACCCTAAACCTGCAAGGCTTGAGGCAGGATCTTCACTGGGCTTCCAGTTGCCAGTCTAATACCCACAGGTCCTATGGAGTTCCTGACATTTTAAAAGACCTATCACGCAAGTGCCTTATTGAAGACAAAGTACTCAATGCCTTTTGGTATCTTCTCAAATTCTTCCTTCTTGACACCATAAACCTAGTATGCTCAGGTTTCCATCCTGCCAAAGCTACTCTTTTTGGACCAAGCAGCACAGACAGGACCCAGAACTTGATGTGGACGGCTGTGGCCACAAACCCTTCAGGCTGACCGAGAAACCTGCCCTGTGGTGCTCGCTCTTCAGGAAGAATTGCATTCCTTCTGGAGTGCCCACCAAGAACCCCATGAAAAAGCTATTATTTAACCAGCATGGGAAAGAACCCATTAGGAAGGAAGACATCACCAGCAGCTTTGAGTCACCGGGTGGCTCAGTCAGTTAAGTAACGATGTCTTGGTTTGGATCAAGTCATGATCCATGGTCCTGAGGATGAGCCCCTCTTCAGGCTCTGGACTCACTGCGCAGCTGCCTTGGTGTTTTCTCTCTCTCCCTCCCCCTCTTCCCTTCCCCCCACACCTGTGCCCTCTCTCTTTCAATAGGAGACACCAGTGAAGTGCCACGTTTACTCACATTTGGGTTTGGGGAACTGGGACACCGGAGCAAGAGCAGCCAGAACAACAGCCTCTGAACCATCATGTCTTGGTCCTTTCAAGGGGCGCTGGCGTGACGGGGAGGAGGTGGAGATGGGGGTGGAGTGGAGGGAGGGGTGGGTGGGTAGGGAGGGGTGGGAAGGGGACAGGGTTTTAAGGAGGGATGGGAGCAGGGTAGAAATAGAGGGTGGGATTGGGGAAGGCGTTTGTCAGGAGAAGAAGGGGTCAAGGACAGTGTCAGGGTCAGATTAATCCTCGAGGGCAGGTTCAGGAAGGGGAGTAGGTCAGCAGGTGAGTAAATCACTACGTCAGGAAATCACTAGGTCAGCACGAAACAGTAGCAGGTTAAGGGATTGGAGGAGGATCCACCGATCTCCAAGCCTTCCCCTGGTTGAACCATTCCTTAGCAACCCAGAGGCTTTATACTCTCTCAACCAATCAGCTGCCTTTGCCCCTGGTAGATCATAATGGACACCCCGCGTGACCTCATATTTAAATAGCCTCTTCCCACCTGGTGCCCCACCACCGCGCCGTCCCAATAACAGTTCCTCTCTCTAGAACTGTGGCCGTCCTTCTTGTTTCTGCTCCCTCCCAACCCAAGTGCCTGTTCCCCTCTTCTGGGCACGCTCTCCTTGCTTCCAGAACTCCTGTCCTAGAGCCATTGGCTGAACAACATAGAAAGCAAAGCAGGACAGAACTGCAACAACGAGCAACTACACAAGCAGAGTGGGAGGTTTCAACCCTCTCTCACTGACTCAAAGCAGACGGAATATCCATAGCATGTAGACCTTGATAGCAAATCATCTGAATCCCACAGCTATATCCGTATGTCTGTCCACAACCCTATGCCACAGTGGAGGACACATTAACTTTAGTCATATAGGATACACTTACAAAAATGCACCCGATTTTGGCCAAAAGGGAAATTTCAGCATGTTTCAGAGGCATGAAATCACACAGAGCATTTTGTGGTAATATAATGGGCTAGAAATCATGGATAAAAACTAACCAGAAATTCCCATGTGTTTAGAAATTGAGAAGTACCTCGGGGCACCTGGGTGGTTCAGTCCTTAAGCGTCTGCCTTTGGCTCGGGTCATGATCCCAGGGTGGTGGGATCGAGCCCCACATCGGGCTCCCCGCTCTGCAGAAAGCCTGCTTTTCCCTCTCCCACTCCCCCTGCTTGTGTTCCCGCTCTCGCTGTGTTTCTCTCTGTCAAATAAATATATCTTAAAAACAATTTATTTTTGAAGTACCTCTAAAATGAAATAGGAGTAAAGAAATCCAAAAGAAAATGCGCTATATTGGAACTGAATGACATGAGCATGATAAAATTGTCATCAAAAATGTCTTTGGCTGGGAATATCCTGGAATCTTGGTGTGAGAAGACTGCATGGTCTGAAAATCAAACCTTATAGACCGAGAAGTACAAATCTTACCTGGTTGAGGATAAAGCAAACCCATCCTGACTTAGTCCTGCTGTCATTTCTTACCCATGCCCCAGACTCCTCCTCTGCCCCTGCACAGTCCCCCAGATGGGCTGGCACCATGTGGTGGCCACAGTAGGCTCCACGAAGGCATGTCAGAGTGTCCCCTGAACCGGGAAGTTTGATACAGCCCTCTGACGTGCTCTGACCAGTGAGGTGTGAGTGGGAGTGAGGCGTGCCATCTCGAACAGAGCACTTAGGACAACTGGGTCTGGCACCCCCTCTGTCCATCTCCTCTAGCACCTGGCTGTTACCAATGGTGGGTACTCTTTTATCCTGCTCCCAGAAAGACCATGCGGACATGTGGCAGGAGCAAAATAAGATACTTCCCTAGTAGGAGCCACTAAGACGAGGGGCGTCTAGTTACTCACAGTAACATTAGCCCATCCTAACTGGCATGCATCCTCCAGTCTACTCTCTAGCAGGCAGCAGAACCTTACGTGCGAAGCATGGACTCTGTCGTCAGATACACGTGGGTTTGGGTTCAGCTCTGCCCTTTCCTTCACTCCAACCTCAGGCAAGTTGCTGTGAGTCTCTGAGCCTCCCCTGTTTCCATTCTGTCATATGGATGGTTATACCATCTCAGGTTTGGGGAGGGATTAAATGAAATCATAATTCATGGAAAGCTTTGAGTCCCGCACCAGGCACACATAGTAAATGGTCAATAAATATTAGCTCTCTACCTTTAGGTCTCAAAGGGAAACACACAGAAAGCACAGCACTGTAATTGTACAAAATAAAGACACGTTAACCTTGGGGCCTGTGTAGCCCCTCAAACTTTGTTTTTCAACAAACAGCATGATATTTACATTCATTCACAGCCTTTTTCCTCTCAACAAGATACTGTACTCTGTTTAGGTTACAAATAAATATCTGCATCATGTTTTAAGATATATAATACTAAATACCATGAATAAGTCAATCATTTCTCTAATGTTG
Source organism: Eumetopias jubatus (assembly GCF_037043125.1). Classification (NCBI taxonomy): domain Eukaryota; kingdom Metazoa; phylum Chordata; class Mammalia; order Carnivora; family Otariidae; genus Eumetopias; species Eumetopias jubatus. The sequence goes on from NW_028274885.1 coordinate 669,025, forward strand.
GACACATTCAAAGGTTGCACAGAATCAAACACAAATGAAATAGAATAAAGTCTATCATAATGTATTACAGGCCTGAGTAAATATTATTTTGTTAACCTTTCTTTGTGATGTATCTCTATAGGTATCGGGTTGCAATTTAAATTGCGTTCCTGGAGAGAGGCTAAGGTTGTGGAGGTTTAGGAGACCGTCATTTCGTCTGCTCCCAGGAATTCAGCTAGATGCCTATCAAACCATTGTGAATACCTGTGAACTCAACCAGAATGGAATGGAAGAGAAGCTGCAACTCTACAAATACAAAAGTGACTACTTTCTATAAGGAGGAGGTGCGAAAAAGTGAATGCGAGGCCATATGTGGGCAGATAGACTGCAGGGGGAGGGAACCTCCGTAAGCTGGCTACCGGAAAGTGACATAGTAGCAGAATGCCAAGTCAGACTTTTGAGAAGTCAGCTCCAGTGAGGGATGTCCCTGCCTGAAAAGTACCCAGGTGGCAAAACAGGGCAGAATCCTAGGTGAGACAGCATGACCTCAGAATCCCCAGGATAACAGACATAACAGGGGTGCCTTAGTGGGGCAGAGCTCCCAGGTGTGGAAGCAGGAGAAGCCGGCTGGAATCAGCGAGCCCAGGAGTGGGCTCTCAGCTCAGGGATTCCATATACCATGAACCACAGCATGCTCAGGTGACTGCTCTCCAAGCAGGGGCCCAGGAAGCAGCAGAACCAGGGAGCCCCTCCCCCAGTCCTCCTCTGGGGAGCAAAGGCTCAAGGTGTTCACCACAGGAGTCTGCAGGGTTTGGAGATTCAATCGAGTTCCCGGCATGAGATACAACTGCTCAGTCACAGGCTGGGTGAACAGAGACAGCGGACGGAGACCAGGGAGACAAAAGGGACTGACTGCTTTTACCTGAGGGAGCACTCAGGGGTGGGGCCTTGAGCTCTTGCCTCCGGGGTTGGAGTTTGGGTGGCTGCCATTTTCATTCTCATCGTCTAAAGCAGCCGGGAAAGCCTTCAGGGAACAAAAGCCACACAGAGCAAACCAGACCAGGTTACTTAGCCCGGCCCTCTGGCAAGGGCGGTACAATTCCGCGCTGGCAAAGACAGTTGAAAATCAATGCAACAAGCCCCTCCCCAAGATCAGCAAGAACATCCATCCAAGAACAATTATACCAATCATTGAGAATTGCAAGACTCCAGTGCTAGGGAACATGTAGGATTCATGTTTTTTCCCCAGGATTCTTGAGTCTTTCTATTTTAATTTCTTTGCTCTTTCATTTTTCCACCAATTTCTTATTTGATCAACTCTTTTCTTTTTTTTAAGATTTTATTTATTTATTTAATTGACAGAGAGAGAAAGCGACAGTCAGAGAGGGAACACAAGCAGGGGGAGTGGGAGAGGGAGAAGCAGGCTTCCTGCCGAGCAGGGAGCCCGATGCAGGGCTAGATCCCAGGACCCTGGGATCATGACCTGAGCTGAAGGCAGTCGCTTAACCAACTGAGCCACCCAGGTGCCCCATATCCACTCTTTTCTTAAAATCATTTTAAGTTTTCATGTGTACGGTTACCTTCTAGCCTTCCACTGCATTTAATTTTGTTTTTGGAAATATTTGCATATTTCTTTCCTTACAGTGTTGGGATGCAGTTTCCTCTAACAGACCAAATATACCCAGAGCCTAATGTATGGCTAACGTTCTCTTCATTGTCTGATCATATTCTCTTTTATTGCCCCCTCTTCTTTTGCTTTGTTTCTTTGGGGGGGGTTGTTTTGTTTTCTTGAATTGGAATATTTTAATCTTTACAGATACATTCAATCTTTTCAATGTATTTAATTTATTATTCAGCCATCAGAAAAGATGAATACCCACCATTTGCATCGACATGGATGGAACTGGAGGGGATTATGTTACGTGGAGTAAGTCAAACAGAGAAAGACTATTCTCATACGGTTTCTCTCATAGGTGGAACATAAGCGGTAGCACAGACGACATAGGGGAAAGGAAGGAAATCCAACGGGAGCAAAATCAGAGAGGGAGATGAACCATAAGAAACTATGGACCCCAAGAAACAATCCGGAGGTTTGAGACGGGAGGACGGTGGGAGGAGGGGTAACAGGGTGATGGGTATTGAGGAGGGCATGTGGTGTGATGAGCACTGGGTGTTATACTTAACTAATGAACCACTGAACACTGCATCAAGGACTAATTATGTACTATACAGTGGCTAATGGAACATAATAGAAAAATTTATTTCTGTATATATAAGCTTCTCTTTCTTTACAATTTTGAGATGTAGTTTCCTCTAACAAACTAAACAAAATACACTCAGGTTAGAGTTTATGACTCTGTTCTATTCACCTGTGTGTATATTCTTTTTTTCTCCTTGTTTTTGTCACTTAATTTTCATTTTTATATTTACGTTCAATTTTAGATTTTACATGGTCTTCATCTGAATTGTTTTACATGTATAATTTTTTTTTTTTTCTTTACAACTTTGGGATCTCGTTTTCTAAGAAACAGACCAAAATCCACACAGGATCCAGTACACTGTTTACTATATATTTCTCTCGGGTCATTGTTGGCATTTTAGTATTTTGTTCTCTCATTCATCAATCATTTGCCAGACAGAATAATATTGAAAAACTCACCTCAAAAAAAGAGAACAAGACACAGTACTGATTGTCAGGGACCTCATCGGTATGGACAGAAGTAAGATGTTGGAACTTGAGTTCAGAATAATGATTAGAGAGATAACTAGCTGGGCTTGAAATGAGCGTAGGTGACACTAGAGAACCCCTTCCTAGAGAAACAAAAGAACTAAAATCTAATCAGGTCAAAATCAAAAAGGCTATTAATGAGATGCAATTAAAAATGGAGGCTCTAAGCCCCAGGATAAATGAGGCAGAACAGAGTATTAGGGATAAAGAAGACAAAATGATGGAGAATAAAGAAGCTGAGGAAAATAGAGATAAAGAACTACTGGATCATGTGGGGAGAATTCGGGAGATAACTGATAACATAAAGTGAGACAATAATAGAATAATTGGGATCCCAGAAGAAGAGGAGAGAGACAGGGGCAGAAGGCAGGTTGGAGCAAATTGTAGCAGAAAACTTCCCTAATCTGGAAGACAAAACATGCATCCAATTCCAAGAGGCACAGAAAATCGCCCTGAAAATCAATGAAAATAGGTCAACACCCTAACGGATAATAGTGAAACTTGCAAATCTCAGAGACAAAGAAAAACACTTGAGAGCATCTCAGGCCAAGAGGTCCTTAACCTACAATGGGAGACACCTAAGACTGGCAGCTATGATTACTTTAGCTAGCTAGGATGTCCATCAAAATACAAGGAGAGATAAACAGCTTCCAGGACAAACAGAAATGAAAAGAACTTCTGATTAAAAAACCAGCCCTACAATAAATACTAAAAGGGATCCATGAAGCAAAGAGAGAGCCCCAAAGTAACACAGACCAGAAAGGAACAGAGACAGTATACAGAAACAGTGACTTTACAGGGAATCCAATGGCACTAAATTCGTATCTTCCAATAGTTACTCTGAATGTAAATGGGCTAAATGCCCCAATCAAAAGACCGAGAGGATCAGACTGAACGAAAAAACAACACCCATCCATATGCCGTCTGAAAGAGACTCATTTCAGACACAAAGACACTTCCAGATTGAAAGTGAGGGGGTGGAAAATCATTTATCATGCTAATGGACATCCAAAGAAAGCTGGGGTGGCAATCCCTATCTTAGATTTAAAATCAAAGACTGTAAGAAGAGATGAGGAAGGACACTGCATCATCATTAAAGGGTCCATCCGACAAGAAGTTCTAACAATTGTAAATATGTATGCCCTGAACTTGGGGGCAGCCAGTTAGTAACAAAATTAAAGAATCACATCGGTAATAATACAAGGATAGTAGGGGATGTTAACACCCCATTCAATGCAATGGACAGATCATCTAAGCAGAAAATCAACAAGGAAACAAGGGTTTTGAATGACACACTGGACCAGATGGACTTCCCAGTTATATTCAAACATTCCACCCTAAAGCAACAGAATACACCTTCTTCGCAAGTGCACATGGAACATTCTCAAGAATTGATCACATACTGGCTCACAAGTCGGTAACAAAAGAGGGGATCAGTCCCTGCGTATTTTTGGACCACAATCCTTTGAAATTGGAATTCAATCAGCAGAGGGCATTTGGAAAGAACTCAAATACATGGAGACTAAAGAGCGTCTTGCTAAAGAATGAATGGGACAACCAGGAAATTAAGGAAGAACTTAAAAACTCATGGAAACAAATGAAAAGGAAAACACAACTCCTGACGACCTTTGGGATGCAGCAAAGGCAGACCTAACAGGGAAAGAGATACCACTACAAGCCTTTCTCAATGAACAAGGAAGGTGTCAAAACACAAACCTAACATTACGCCTAACGAAGCTGGAGAAAGAACCTCAATTAAAGCCTGAAACAAGCAGGAGAACAGACATAAGATTAGGGCAGAAATCAAGGAAATAGAAACCAAAGGAACAGTAGAACAGATCAACAAAACTAGGAGCTGGTTCTTTGGAAGAATTAATAAGATGGAGAAATCCCTGCCCAGACTTATCAAAAAGAAAAGAGAAAGGCCCTAAATAAGTAAAATCCTGAATGAAAGAGGAGAGATCAAAACGAACACCAAAGACACAAACCATTATAAGAACATATTAAGAGAAACTAAATGCCAACAAATTAGGCAATCTGGAAGAAATGGATGCATTCCTAGAGAAGTCTAAACTACCAGAACTGAACTAGGAAGACATAAAGAACCTGAAGAGACCCATAACCAGCAAGGAAACTGAAGCAGGCAGTAATCAAAGATCTCCCAACAAACAAGAGCCCAGGGCCAGACGCCTTCCCAGGGGAATGCTACCAAACATTTAAAGCAGAATTAATACCCATTCTTCTAAAGTGGCGTCAAAACACAGAAATGGAAGGAACACTTCCAAACTCTTTCTATGAGGACAGCATTACCTCAATCCTAAAACCAGACAAAGACCCCCCACCAAAAAGGAGAATTATAGACCAATACACCTGATGAACATGGATGCAAAAATTCTCACCAAATACTAGCCAAAAGGATCGAACAGTCCATTAAAAGGATTATTCACCACGACAAAGTGGACCTTATTCCTCGACTGCAAGGATGGTTCAACCTGTGCAAATCAATCAGTGGGATACACAACATTAATAAAAGAAAGGGTAAGAAACATAGGATCCTGTCAATAGATGCAGACAAAGCCCTGGACAAGTACAGCATCCTTTCTTGATTAAAACTCTTCACAGTGTAGGGATAGATGGCACATGCCTCAATATCATAAAAGCCATCTATGAAGAGCGCATTCATTCTCAATCGGGAAACACTGACAGCTTTTCCCCTAAGGACAGGAACATGACAGGGATGTCCACTATCACCACAGCTGTTCAACATTGTCTTAGCCTCAGCAGTCAGATAACAAAAAGAAATAAAAGGCATCTGAATCAGCAAAGAAGAAAGCAAACTTTCACTCTCTGCAGATGACACGAAACTCTATATGGAAAACCCAAAAGACCACACCCCAAAACTGCTAGACACATACAGGAATTCAGCAATGTGGCAGGCTATAAAATCAATGCACAGAAATCAATTGCATTTCTATACACAAACAATGCCAACAATGAAAGAGTAATTAAGGAGTTGATCCCGTATACAACTGAACTTACAATCAGAAGACACCAAGGAATAAAACTAACCAAAGAAACAAAGGACCGGTCCTCTGAAAACTGCAGAATACTCATGAAAGAAATTGAGAAAGACACAAAGAAATGGAAAAACGTTCCATGATCATAGACTGGAAGAACAAATAGTAGTAAAATATCTATGCTACCTAGAGCAAATTCTACCTTCAATGCAATCCCTATCCCAAAATGTAAGAGAAGAAACCAACAAAATCCTAGAGGAGGACACAGGCCATGACATCTACGACCTCGGCCAGAGCAACTTCTTGCTAGATACATCCCCAAAGGCAAAAATGAACTACTGGGACTTCATCAAGACAAGAAGCCCTTGCACAACAAAGGAAACAGTCGACAAAACTAAAAGACAACTGAGAGAATGGGTGAAGATATGGTAAATGACATTACAAATAAAGGGCTAGTATCCAAGATCTGTAAAGATCTTCTCAAACTCAACACCCAAAGAACAAATAATCCAGTCAAGAAATAGGCAGAAGATATGAATAGACATCTCTCCAAAGAAGACATCCAAATGGCCAAACAGACACATTTAAAGATGATCCGCATCACTTGGTATCAGGGAAATACAAATGAAAAGCGCAATGAGATACCACCTCATACCAGTCAGAATGGCTAAAATTACTAAGTCAGGATGTGACAGATGTTGGCGAGGATGTGAAGAAAGGGGAACCGCTTACACTGTTGGTGGGAATGCAAGCTGCTGCAGCCACCCTGGAAAACAGTATCGAGGTTCCCCATGAAGTTGCAAAGAGAGCTACCCTACTACCCAGAAATTGCACTACTGGGTATTTACCCAAAAGTCGAAAATGTAGTGATCTGAAGGGGCCCCTGCACCCCAATGTTCATAGCAGCAATGTCCACAATAGCCAAACTATGGAAAGAGCCCAGAGACCCATGGAGATATGAATGGATAAGATGTGGTATATATACACAATGGAATATTCCACAGCCATCAAAGAAATGAAATCCTGTCACTTGCAATAATGTGGATGTTTAGAGGGTATAATGCTAAGCAAAATAAGTTAATCAGAAAAAGATAGGGCGCCCGGGTGGCTCAGTTGTTTAAGCGACTGCCTTCGGCTCTGGTCACGATCCTGGAGTCCCGGGATCGAGTCCCGCATCGGGATCCCTGCTCAGCCGGGAGTCTGCTTCTCCCTCTGATCCTCTCCCCTCTCATGCTCTCTATCTCATTCTCTCTCATTCTCTCCCTCAAATAAAATAAATAAAATCTTAAAAAAAAGAAAAAGACAATGATTATATGATCTCACTAGTATACGGAATTTAAGAAACCAAACAGAGGATCATAGGGAAAAAGAGGGAAAAATAAACCAAGGCGAAATCAGAGAGGTAGACAAACATAAAGACTCCTTAATCATAGAAAGGAGACTGAGGGCTGCTGAAGGGGAGGAGGGTGGAGGATGGGGTGTCTGGGTGCCGGGCGATAAGGAGGGCACATGATGTATGGAGCACTGTGTGTTCTATAAGACTGATATCACTGACCTCTACCTCTGACACCAATACTACATTATATGTTGAATAACTGAATTTACATTAATCCAAACCTAAAAAAGAAAAAAGAAAAAAAGAAAATGTATTCCTTACTATGACTAATGGTTTGAAAAATGTGTGGCAGTTGTTGATTTGTTTTTTTGTTTTGTTTTCTTTCTTTGGCCATTGCCTCTCGTGGTTCATCTTCCACTCTCATTCCCCCCTTTCATTTTTTCCTTCCTTCTCCTAATGTCCTCCATGCTATTCCTTATGTTCCACAAATAAGTGAACCCATACGATAACTGTCTTTCTCTGCTTGACTTGTTTCACTTAGCATAATCCCCTCCAGTTCTATCCACGTCGATACAAATGCATTCATCCTTTCTGATGGCTGAGTAATATTCCACTGTATTTGTGGACCACATCTTCTTTATCCCTTTGTCTGTTGAAGAGCATCTCGGCTCCTTCCACAGTTTGGCTAGTGTGGACATTGCTGCTATGAACATTGGGGTGCATGTGCCCCTTCTTTTCACTACATCTGTGTCTTTGGGGTAAATACCCAGTAGTGTAATTGCTGGGTCATAGGGTAGCTCTAATTGTAACTTTTTGAGGAACCTGCATACTGTTTTCCAAAGCGGCTGCACCAATTTCATTCCCACCACCAGTGTAAGAGGGTTCCCATTTCCCCTCAACTTCTCCAACATCTGTTGTTTCCTGCCTTCTTAATTTATCCCCTTCTAACTGTAAGGTGGTACCTTAATGGGGTTTAGATTTGAATTTCCCTGATGGCTTTTCTTTTTCAAATTTTGAAAGATGACATATAGCCTTCAGGGGCGCCTGGCTGACTTAAGCGTCCGACTCTTGATTTTGGTTCAAGTTGATCTCAGGGTCATGAGATCAAGCCCTGCGTTAGGGTCCATGCTCCATAGAGAATCTTACCTGAGATTCGCTCTCTCCCTCCCACTTTATCCTTCTCCTCTCACTCTCTCCCTCTCAAAAATAAATAAATGTATCTTTTAAAAAAGGAAAGAAAGATTACAAATATACTTTCTGGATATTTCTAGACACTTATCTGATTTTTTTTCTGTAGGTTGATTTGTGAGCCATGGATCCCTTTTCGTTTGCTGACACAGGATAGAGGTTCCCGCTGATTGAATTGTAGCCCCCCAAATCCCTAAGTTGAATGCTTCTTCAGTAGAGAAAAATGCTCACTCCATGGGCTACATAAGCTCCACCCCAGCCACCCTATGACATTTGGGGCAGCAGAGCCCACGGCCCACTGGAGGGGACCAAATGCCATCCCTCTGCCCTCTCTCACCTTCCTGGGGTACTTATGCGGGGCTGTCACTGACTTCAGATGCTGCTGCAGCTCCTCCATGAGCTGGTCCCTGACATGGGAGACGAATTCCACTGTCAGGACAATAAACGCCTTCAACACCTGCAGCGCAGAACAAGAATGGAGGCTCAGGGGCAGTGGCAATCAAATGTGTAGTGTAAATCATGAACAGACATTTGTCCAAAGAAGACATCCAAATGGCCAACAGACACATGAGCAAGGGCTCAACATCGCTTGGCATCAGGGAAATCCAAATCAAACCCTCGATGAGATACCACCTCACACCAGTCAGAGTGGCTAAAATTATCTAGTCAGGAAACAACAGATGTTGGCGGGATTGCGGAGAAAGGGGAACCCTCCTACACTGTTGGTGGGAATGGAAGCTGGTGCAAACCCTCTGGAAAACAGTATGGAGGTTCCTCAAACAGTTGAAAATAGAGCTACCATACGATCCAGCAATTGCACTACTGGGTATTTACCACAAAGATACAGATGTAGGGATCCGAAGGGGTACACGTACCCCGATGCTTATAGCAGCAATGTCCACAATAGCCAAACTGTGGAAAGAGCCAAGATGTCCATCGACAGATGAATGGATAAAGAAGAGGTGGTATTATACACACTGGAATATTATGCAGCCATCCAAAGGAATGAGATCTTGCCATTTGCAACGACGTGGATGCAACAGGGGGTGTTATGCTGAGTGACATAAGTCAATCAGAGAAAGACATAGCATATGACCTCACTGATATGAGGAATTCGGAATCTCAGGAAAGAACCTGAGTGTTGCTGGGGTGGTGGGGGGTGGGAGGGATGGGGTGGCTGGGTGATAGGCATTGGGGAGGGTATGTGCTATGGTGATCTCTGTGAATTGTGCAAGACTTTTGAATCACAGATCTGTACTTCTGAAACAAACAATGCAACATATGTTAAGAAAAAAGAAAAAGAAGAAGATAGCAGGAGGGGAAGAATAAAGGGGAGTAAGTCGGAGGGGGAGACAAACCATGAGAGACCATGGACTCTGAAAAACAAACTGAGGGTCCTAGAGGGGAGGGGGGTGGGGGGATGGGTTAGCCTGGTGATGGGTATTAAAGAGGGCACATTCTGCGTGGAGCACTAGGTGTTATGCACAAACAATGAATCATGGAACACTACACGTAAAACTAATGATGTAATGTATGGTGATTAACATAACAATACAAAATTTAAATAAAAAGATGAAAACAAGGAGGGAGACAAACCCTAAGAGACTCTTAACCATAGGAAACAAACTGAAGGTTGCTGGAGGGGAGGTGGGTGAGGCTCAGGGTTTAACTGGGTGATGGGTATTAAGGAGGGCACATGATGGGATGAGCACTGGGTGTTATATGCAACTGAAGAATCACTGAACTCTACCTCTGAAACTAATGATGGCTAATCCTTAGTTTAACTGATGGCTATTCCTTTGGCTAATTGAATTAAATAAAAAAAAATTTAAAATAATTTAAAAAAGAATATTCAGAGAAAATGCTTCTTCTCGGTTATTGATGGTAAAACAGATGTAGCCCATCAATGAGGTAATCTTCAAATATAAGAGATGTCATATTAAGAATAACGTCATAAAGGGGCACCCGGGTGTCTCAGTGGGATAAGCAGCTGCCTTCGGCTCAGGTCATTTCTCAGGGCCCTGGGATCGAGCCCGGCATCGGGCTCCATCTCAGCAGGGACTCATCTTCACACTCGGCCTCGCCCCTTCCATTCATGATCTCTCTTCCTCTCACAAATTATTAAATAGAATTTTAAAAAACAAAGAATTGTGTCATAAGAAATGATACTTCTGTAGATTTTTCTTATCATGGAGAAAAAAATGATAAGTTTAGTTTCTTAAATTAATAAATTATAAGATGATACTGTCATAAGATTGCTCATATCCATACCCTGAATGTTAACTAAGTAGAATTTAAATAAAAAATTGAAAACAAAAAATAATTGTTCATATCCAGATATATGATAATGAAACAACTGTAGCATGTTTGTAAAAGAATAGAAGACAATATTTCTTCCCCCAAAATGATTATGTCAGTTGCATCTTGCTCAGCAAATAGCCTTAATTTAACAGGCAACTCTCTGCATTTATGAGTTCAAATATGCAAAACTTCAAAATTTCATGTTTTCAACATTCAGTGAACTTATGAGATATTCTCATGTTTTAGACATAAATATAAAATATCAAATGAAGAAACACAGTAAAATGAAATGAAATCATACTGATACAAGGAGATGACACTTTTCATGTAACTTGTCAAGGTGGGATGATATTTTCAAATGGGCGGGAAAAGTTTCAAAAAACCTAAACAACAAATCTTGAAATTGTACAAAGGTGCATGCTCATCAAAAGGTCTGTCTTCTTTCTGACAAAAGACGGAAAGGATCTTTGAAAGTACATGTGAGGAATGTAAAACTAAGGAAGATACAGGAATATTATATCTGAAATAGAAATCAGCATCTAAGGAAAATAAAAGAAAAAATTTGGTAGTGCATGAACAAGTGCATGTAAGCATCTATTTTAATATCTTAAAAAAAATGCCAACATGCTTTTTCTTCAAACAGTGATTCACAATCTCAGGTGAAAAGAGATATGCTGGGGCGCCTGGATGATTCAGTCACTTAAGCGTCTGTCTCAGGTCTTGATCTCAGGGTCCCAGAGATCGAATCCCATGCCAGGCTCCCTGCTCAATGTTGAGTCACCTTCTCCCTCTGCCGTCCCCCACCCCACCCCCGTGGTCCTGGCATAAAATCTTAAAAAAAAAAAAAAAAGGAAGAAAGAGAAGAAAGAAAGAAAAGTAGATGAGATAATGAGTACATTGGAAAGGTAATATGGATGAGTTTCCTTCCAAGGAAGACGGGAAAGGATAATTATAACAAATCAAGTTTCAGGTGTAAATTTAACAGTAAAATAATGGAAGTTTTAGGACATCAAGTACCGGTCAAGTTTTCAGTCATTTCCAACTACTGTACCATTGTCGGCAAAAAATAACGATTGAAAATTAATAAAAGCATGTTTAAGTGGAGGACACTCTGTGCTTTTACCTGGGGCACTGGCTCCGGCAGATCTCAGAAAGTGGGATCTCAGCTCCTCGTTCTAGAATGTTCTGACAGCAGTTCTTGTATTCGTGTCCCAACTGAATGCAGCTCCCATTTCTCTGAATTGGAGTCAGGATTTCTCCCCAGAAACAAGCCTGCATCTATAACAAACCAACCACAGCATCTCTGAAGTGACGTCGCAGGACCCCTCAATCCACGGATTCCTGAGTAAAACAGGTCTTGTTCAAATACCCTCAGGGAAAAGGAGGAATGAACCAGGGGAGCAGGCCCCCAAATGCAAGCGACTGTGCTGCGCACGTACCAGCACATCCTGGGGAAGCCGCCCAGAGCGCCCTCCTCAGCACTCACCCAACAAAGCAGCTTTTCTCAGTCGCACCTCAGGAGACACCAAGTGGCTGCAAAGCCGCCAGGGTCTTCCACAGGGCGGCAGCAGAACCTACTGGAACCGCAGCTCTGGCTCTCTATCCTGGGGCAGCCACAGTGGGGCTGGATCCTTGGGCTGCTACAGAAGTCCTTCCTGCTCTGAGATACCCTGGGTCAGGCCAAGCAAAGACACCTCCCCCTCTGGGTTGGAGGTGCGCAGGTGCCCTCTGCTGGCTGCCCTGGGAATCCCTAGAATGCTCAAAACCATGGCCCCTCAGCTGGAGGGACAGAGCATGCTCAGGTCCAGCCAAGCCCTCTCTCTCCATGACAGATCCTGAGGCTTGGCCCCACACCCCAAGCAAAAGGATGTACCCATCTTCCCAAGTGAAATGGCCTCTGCAAAGCTCAGCCCTAGGGAGGTTGGAGCTTTCCTCTCAGGGAAATCTGATCGCCTGCTTTCCCACCTTCTCTGGTCCCAACATTCGGATCGCCTACATCGACTTCCTCCACCCTGGTGTATGGCCCACCCCCAACACCTAGACCAGCAACCTCTTTTCATCCTTGAAATTCCTCTTGGTCTCTGCTTCTCTCTACCGCATCTCTCTCTTTGTTCCTCTCACTTTCTAGGTCTTGCCCAATCCCCCCTCCACTCATTCAGTGTCTCTCTCCCTGACAGTCTCTTTCCCTCTCTCTCCCCAGGCCCTCAGGCCTTCTGCTCTGTGCAGCCCTGTCCACGACCACAGGGAAACACCTCTCCTGTCTGCCCCTCTCTGCTGCCATCATTTGGCCCAGGCCCTGCTCACAGGGTATGACCATCTGATTTACCAAGCCTCCTCAGGCTGAACTTGACTGCAGCAGTGCAGTAACCAGCCACTTCTGGACAGAAACCCTGGACACCTTAGTGGCCCATCCATGACCCCAAGATACTGGAGAATGGCTGCTTCCATAACCTGGGAAGAAGGAGGGCTTTGCAAGATCCAGGAGCTCTGGTGCAGAATGGATTGGAGTAAACAACCTAAAAAGTGACGGAGGCATACACCCAAATCCTCCTGTGTGGTGAGGGAGGAATGGGTCTCCTGTAATTGGCCTCTGCCCTGCCCATCCCCGAACAAGGACACTGGGGAGGATTAGGGGCATCATGGGTCTTACCAAGAAAACTGCCACATTCAACCCCACTCAGAGCCCACCTGCGGTTGGGGGGCAGCTGGTAACGCGAAACCAGTGCACAAAATATGGATTAATGCAGAGCCTCCTCACCAGTCTCTCAGGGCCACTAGGGATGATTCATTCATTCCTCACCATCACAACAGACCGCTGCCTGGGGACAGACTCCTGTCCTGCCGATCGACACACACACCCTAAACTAGCAGGTGCCATGTGCTCAAGAGTATCTATCACCTGAGTTAATACAACCACCAACAGACCTAAATACAAGATGTGTCCGCCTCCCCAGAGGATTTCTTGCGCCCTGTGCAGGAAAGATACGACAACGGGGAATCCTGCTACTGTCCTCCATCACCACCATTGCTGCCAGTGTGTTCTGGGTACGGGATTCACACTGTGCACTCGAAGGGAAGTGAGTGTAGGGCCTCCTGAAGGCAGACGCTGATGCAGAGACTGAACTGTGAAAGGTTTATTTGGGGGATACCAGGAGAGACAGAGCACAGGGGACAGGATGGGCAGGGACAGCATTCAGGACATTAGGCTGATCTGACAATTTTCTAAATTTATACACACACAGCCTGGTTGTAATTGCTCAGGGAGGTCTTCAAATTTCAAATGTAGTGTCCTGTAAGGCAAATAGATTTGGGTTAGTACACTGTGACCTTCTGTTTTCCTAAATGCATTTGCTTCCTATACTCTATTTGAAGCCTTGAATGGACACCTGAGTGTGTGGCTGCCTCCACGAGTCTATATGTAATAGAAAACAATTGTCTTCACATCCCAGGTATAGATCTCTGAATGTACAGGATCTTGTAATGATCTTTTACTTCATTCTTAGCTAGGACCTAAAACTTTTTAGAACATAAAAAGGGGTCTTTGCCTTATTTTTGAAATCAGGATTGACAAACTCTGGGCTGAGGTGTTATACTCTCAGTGTAATGGTGTGGACTGAAGTGAACATCTTTTCATACTCATCTGCATGGTGCTATTTTCATTTAAACAGTGAGAAGGGGGCGTGGCCAACAGCCCAGATGTTTTACATATTCTTTTTCTTTTTTTCCGACAGAGAGACAGAGACAGAGAAAGGGCAACGTTGTGCACGAACGGGGAGGGTGGCGGGAGAGAGAAACTCCTAGGTAGGCTCCACGCTCAACGCCGAGCATGACTTGGGGCTCGATCTCAGAACCTTGAGATCATGACCTGAGCAGAAATCAAGAGTCTGATCCTTAACCCACTGAGCCATCCAGGGGCCCCTGCAGATTCTTCATGTACTTCAACTCCTATTCTTCTAATCAGCTCAGAAACCAATATACTCCCCTTTCACAGATAACAAAGCTGAGGCTCTAAGTAGACCCCACTGGAAGCTGGCATCTGGGCTGAGAAATCAGGCACACCGGTAAATCCGCAGGATGCTGTGACGACGTTCAGGGAGATGAAAAGTGCAGCCAGAGTGGTGACTCAGAGGCAGAGGCGTAGTGACAGGAATCCAGCTAGGGTGGATCCTGGTCAATCCTGAATTCCCCACGAAGATTCTGGCTCAGGCTGAAGGCCAAGGCAGCCACTCTGCTGATCTTGGTCCCGTCTTCACTTTTTCTCACTGGGGCCCACAAACTCAGGCAGACAAGAATCCCCAAAGGAACCAAGTTAAATTTCCCAAATTTCCACCACATTCTGTCACCCAGTTCAGAACCTTCAGAAATCCAGCGGAAACAACAATCTTTATAGAGTATGAAGGAACAGCTTTACGGCAACAGTGACGTTCTAGTACAAATAACTGCATTATCCACACTGTGTGACGGACACAGGAAGCAACTCGGTGTGGATCTCACGGTGTCCTCACACTCACTGCTCAGGCTCCTAGCCTGCCAGGAACAGCCCACGCTCTACCCGAGAGAGTCCCATCCACTCCCCTGAGCACCTCCATCCTTCTCATCCACAACCTCCTGTTTCTAGTGACTCATGGCTCCCTCTCTTGTCCTTCAGATCCATCGCTGGTGCTTCCCTTTTACGGAACACAACATCTATGTTGTTTAACGAATGTGTCCCTCCCTGTTCTCAGACACGTTAAATTTATAACCTTCAGAGTAGGAGTCATCCCCGACGGACTCTGAGAAACAAACTGAGGGTTCTAGAGGGGAGGGTGGTGGAGGGATGCGTTAGCCTGGTGATGGGTATTAAGCAGGGCACGTCCTGCGTGGAGCACTGGGTATTATGCACAAACAATGAACAATGGAACATTATATCCAAAACTACTGATGTCATGTATGGTGATTAACATAACAATAAAAAATTAAGAAAAAAAAGAGTAGGCGTCATCCTTCCCGGAGCATGGAATATTGTCTCTGTAGAGTGTGCGTGCACATACCCGCTGTGCCCAGCTTTCAGAGAAGAGTGGCTCTCCTTCACCACAACGGGACCTGCCAACCACCTCAGTATGAGTAAAAGACAAAGAGCATCAAATGTATCTCCTGAGCAACCTGAAGAATGTTATCATGTTCACTCTCCCATAACATAAGAGGCCTGCATGCAGGACTGCTATTCCTTATGGAGGATGCCCCAGCGTCTGTATCTGACCCGCGTCAGAGAAAAGACAGAAGACCATCCCATTGGAAGTGACTCAGCAACATTCCAACACACCGTCTACACCTGTCTAGAGCATCTGCCACTGTTTGTCATTCTCATCACCCTTTCCGGACAAGAGGGTTTCCCACAAGTATCCACTGACTGGCGAGGACAAGGAACAGACCCCTACCCTAACGATTAATCAAGGGACAGTAGCCTTGCTTCGGGTGTTTATATAACGAATGAAATGACAGCTCAAACTCAACACGCTGCAAACAAAGTGAGAGGTGTGTATCATCCCTCTCAGACAACAAATGTGGACACAGGACGTGCACGATGGTAAGAAATATATGTCTCCATTGGGTAAGAAAGACACTTCCTTTGCAACAACGGCACCTCCCCCACTGCTCAGTGCATGGAAATAGGTACCACAACACATGTATGTCCTGAGAAACTTCAGGATGTTAAAACGTGCCTAGCCACGATTCCCCTTGTAATGTCAAGGCTTCGGCAAAACTCTGTGTTTCTTCCACCGACACAACCCTAAGGTGATGATCTGGAAACAGAGAAGCCTGTAGGCCCTGAATGAAGACTTAGCATTTTGAAAGGTAAATGACACCACACACAGATCCTAGGACAAACCCAACAGATACAAGTTCAGGACAGGGTGCTGCCCAGACAGGAAGAGGATTCCAGAAATGATTACAACTAAAAACAGCCACAGTATTTACTGGTCCTTCTGCGGGACCTTTCTGGGCGGGGTGCCGCTGTTGTCCCCTTGAGTGCCACAGGTTTCTGAATATGACTGAAGCCCTAGAAGGGATGGAGGTGGATTCAGACTGGCCTTGACCATGCAGGATGTAAGCCAACGGTCTACACCTGCCCCACCCTATTCCACTCTCTCCCACTCCCACGTCTCATCCAGATGCAGAGAGTTTCTCACACGTCTCCTCTTACTCCTGTGGACAAAGGAGAAGACCAATCCCTCACCCCTGAGGATTTGACCACTCCACCCAGGGACAGATGGTTTCATAACTATTCAATAACACTGGACAACTGAGGCCTCTACAAAAAGAGTGAAGGGAAGGTTGCACTCCATCCATCCCAGAGCCCAAACCATTGTGTCTGTGCTATGCACCTGGGCAATGCTTTCATGTTTGTCTTTTGCAAAATGTCACTTTTCGTCTCCATGGCAGACACCTGGTGCCCAGTTCTGTAGGATGAAACAAGACAGTCCATGAAATGGACGTCCACAGAAAGCTGAGGAATGTTAGTATGTCCTCACTCAGGTCTATCCTTGCATCCCAAAGCCTTGTGGTACCTCCTCTACATCTTCTCCCCTGACAGAAGTACTTAAACTAGGAATATACTTTGTGACTCATGTCAGCCAATTCAGATCATCTTACCACGTGTTGGAGGAATGAGCTGTGGGTGAGGCCCCCCACTCCGCCCATGTGGAGGAGGCTGAGGTAGCCCATAGCCAGTGAAGCCTGGTAAACACCGCCCCATGCGGTAGTACATATGGGGGGGCCTTGGAGCACGAGGAAACCCTCTCACATCCGTACCGACCTGCAGAACAGAGGACAAAATATTCGGCTAAGACAGCCAAAAGTTGCAACACCAAGAGATGAAACCCAAAGAGCAAGCTCTCAGCATCTGGCTCCTTCTCCAATACCACGTTCCAGAAGAGCCGCATCGTGCTAGAAAACTTTATCCCTCTCAGTTGGTACCAACTATAATAAGGCAGGGAGCAGAGGAATAGATGTTACAGGAATAACCTACTGTCACCAAACATCACTACCCCTGTCTGCCAATGTTCACTACCAAGAAGTAGTGTCTTAAGGGGTGAAAAGGGGTCATTGGATATGAGTAAAGCAGCATACTCCAGGCACGGAGGCATCGACATCCTGGGCAACACTTGATCGTTCCTCTTCAATCACCGTAGATTTGGGTTTGTTAAGAAATACAGAATGTTGCGTTATTTGTTTCAGAAGAAAAAAGAAAAAGAAGAAGATAATAGGAGAGGAAGAAAAGGGGAGTATGTCAGAGGGGGAGACGAACCATGAGAGATGATGGACTCTGAAAAACAAACTGAGGGTTCTAGAGGGGAGGGGGGTAGGGGGATGGGTTAGCCTGGTGATGGGTATTGAGGAGGGCACGTTCTGCATGGAGCACTGGGTGTTATGAACAAACAATGAATCATGGAACACTGCACCAAAAACTAATGATATAATATATGGTGATTAACATAACAATACAAAAATTAATAAAAAAAAAAGAAGTTACAGAATGTGATGAAACTGAATGCCCTTTCTACACAAGGAATCCGAGCCACTCCAGCTGAATCCTTTGCCTGCCAAGCCCCTGACTGTCCCCACCTGCCTCACTTCCGGACAAAGCAATCTACTCTCTGCAGTTTCTGTCCAAGGCCACAAAGACCCTGGAGGAATGAGGGGCCTGTGGTCTGACAGGGGGCCTGGAAAAGGGTTTTCTGAGAGGAACATGATACGAATAGACCTTATTTACGTGCAGCAACTGTGTTTATCTTAAAACAAACTCTTCGGAAATTTCCGCACACTGAGTTCCAGATCAATTTTGTCCAATGGCAAATTAAGATGGGAAGGCTAAATAAGAGAATTCACAAAAGTGTATATGCCTTCTGATGGACAACTCCAGAGCGTGTGATGACAGAAGAAACCAGCTCTCACAGTGACAGAGGACCAAAATGACTGCTCCTAGAAGCCCAACGGAAGGGCTTGTGAGGCACTGGTCACGCAGCTAATCACTGACATCCCCCCTTCAGAACGTGTGTGGCAGTCCACCCAACAGCTTTGAAAATTCAAAAACAGTTGTAGAAAGGGTAAAAAGTAGAGGGATTCTGCACAGCATTTTGACCAGCAGAAGTAAAACATGGATGACTTATGAAACTTCCCCTATCTAAGAACATTCCAACCTGCCAAAAAGACATTATAAAATGGAGAAGCGTTTCCCCTAGTTTCCAGTTGTGAGGATTACCAGAGACCTTGTCACAGGTTAATCATCTAACCCCAACATGAACACTACCCCAATCACACCTGATCGTAACCTACTGACCCGGAGTCAGGCCGGCCAGAGACTTCACCTTGGAGTGAGGTGTCATCTTCCTCGAGTTAACTCCCTCCATTGGCATTGTGGGCGGGCAGGGGCGGATGGAAACAGACACACACACACGCACCCACAATGAGCACCCTGCCATCCTGCACCTCTAAGCACCTGTGGCTTTGGAGGGTGCCAGTGAAGGTGATGATCTGTAATGGAGAAGCCTGTCAGCCCCTGAGTGAACTGCTTGCATTTTGAAAGGTAAACGACACCACAGACCAACTGCAGGTCCCACCCAACCGACACAAGGCCAGGACTGGGTGCAGTTCAGTAAGGGAAGTTTGCGGAACACCTGGAAAAGGCCAAACGAGGTACCTTGCCCAGCCCTGGACCTCTGTGAGGCTCAGTGTCCCTGTTCCTCATGGGAGCCCCAGCAGCTTCAGCGTCAGACCAAGGCCTAGAACCGATGGAGGTGGATGCAGACCGGCATTGACTGTGCAGAATTCAAACCAATGCTCCAAACCTGCTGCGTTCACATTCCGTTCTCTCCCACTCTCGCGTCCCTTCTCAGACATAGAGCATTTCCCACATGTTTCTGCTGGTGCCTGCATACAAGGGGAAGCCCTGTCCTTCCCCCTCAAAGAAGGGACCACAGCCCTCCATATTGCTTCGGGTGTTTTCATAGCTAAGGAAAAAACAGTCCGGGCTCAACCAGCTAAAAATGAACTGGGCTGGGGCACTGGTTGGCTCAGTCCGTTAAGTGTCTGCCTTTGACTCAGGTCATGATTCCGGGATCCTGGGATTGAGCCCTGCGTCAGGCACCCTGCTCCTCAGAGAGCCTGCTTCTCCCTCTCCCTCTGCCTGCTGCTCTGCCTACGTGTGCTCTCTCCCTATTTCTCTGTCAAAGAAATAAACAAAAGGTTTAAAAAAAAATGAACTGAGCAGTATGCTTCATCCCTCAACAGCCCAAAATGTGGTCCCTGGAAATAGCCTGGCTGAAAAAGGTTATGTATGACATTCTGTAAAATGTCTTTCTCTCTCTACAAGAGACACCTGTTACCCAGATCAAAACGGAAAAATGACAAACCCCCACAATGTAATAATAGTGTAGAAACTGATGAATCTTGGAATGTCTTTAGCCAGGGAAACCCCTGCAATACAAACGCCTAGGGCACCAATTCTACATCTTCTCCAAAGTTTCCTCGTGGAGAAAGATGGAGATGCTTTGCAAGTCAAGACCTTCTGTTCAGATCACTTTACCAAATGCAGGAGGTGGAGGTGGTCAGTGAGGCTCATGAGGCCAGCAGGGTGCAGGCTGTGAACGTGGCCCATAGTACAGGAATGGTGATGAGGTAGGATCCCCGGGGCAAGACCCGCAGGGTGGTCCTAGGAAATGACAAAGCCCCTGTGCATCCATACAGACATACACACACAAAATCAACTATAGGCTGAGATGAGACACAAAAGTAACACCACCAACAAAAGCTGAAACCCAAAGAAACAGGTCTCAGCACCTGAAACATTCCCCACTACCACATTCCAGGACAGGAACATCTGTGCCAGAGGTTACCTATCTCCTGCGTCCCACCTATGCCCTGGGGTGAACAGATGCCATGCGGATAACCTACTGTCACCACATGTTAATATATGTCTGCAACTCTACAGAGGCACGGAATCTGCCCCAAAGCCTTGGCAGAGTTAATACCAAACAAATAAAAGGGTCTATTAGAGATGGGCTGGCATCAACGTCCAGGACCACACTTTACCTGCCGTGACAACTAAAGAATCCCCTTCTGTATACTGAGCACAGACAGAATGAGGGGCAATGGGAAGCCCAGTGTCCAAGATGGAAGATCAGCACATCATGGGTCCAACTGCTGCCCACCAGCCGCCGCCTGATCCCGCTCCGATTCCCTCATGACAAAGGAGACTTCTACTATCCCAAGTGTGTCCATGGCCACAGACACTGCTCAGGAGACAGGAATTTCTGCAGTTCAGCAGCGGACCTGGAAAAGGGCTGAAAGGTGCACGATCCCTATGAATTAGTGAGACCCAGCTCTGTGGATCTGCGTCACTGATATTCCGATGCTCCTTAACTCAGGCACAGAGCAAATGCATCATCCTTGGGGCCAAGAACCACTGAACGGCCGATTCTGCATCCCCGGATGCAAACCAATGTGTCTGCATAGCAGGTGTGACCCTCCCAGGATGGATCAGGAGAGACGCTATCAGTTGGCACAGCCACCAAACCGCATCAGAACCCGCTCACAGGAGCACAGCTGAAACATGTGTGAGGTGGGAGCCCTGCAAGGAGTCACTGGGATTCCCTCTTGACAGCTGTGCTCCGGGGGCGTTTTCCACCACACACCTGGCACCTGGCACCTGGCAGAATTCACCTTCATCTCACCCAGGGTGCAACTGGAGGGATTCTGGGTCATGTCTTTACCCACACAAACGGAACGCACAAGAGGTCGCAGCTCACCTTCTCCAAAAACACTCACAGCTGCCCAAAGCACATGGTACAGAGTGTGAGGCAGGGCATGGCTTTTCCCGCTGCCAGCTGTGAGGATTACCGCAGACATTCTCCCAGGTCAGTCTCCTGACCCAAAAACCAACACCACTACTGCTCCCGCGGGAAAGGAAACTGAAAGGAGTCAGCGGGACTGGCCGACTTCAGTGTGGAGTGAGGTGTTGCCCTCCTCCAGGGGTTTACACACACACACACACACACACACACACACACACACACACACACACACACATTTGGGGTGAGCATCCTGCCATCATTTGCCTCTAAGCATCTACAACTTCGGGAGGAAGCACGTAACCTGAGGATCTCTAATGAGGAAGCCTGGAGGCTCCTGGGTAAACAGCTTGCATTCTGAAAGGGGAAGAATTTCTCAGATACATCACAGACACACCCAACAGCCGCAAGGCCAAGACAGGGTGCTGTCCCTACAGGAGTAACTTCCAGACACAGGCACAACCTAAAACGCCCGTAGCATTTACCGTAGCCATCTCCGGGTCCTTTTTCGGGCTGGTGCTGCTGTTCATCCTGGGAACCGGTCTAGATTCTGGATGGGACAAAGGATGGAGGTTTATTGTGGTTTGCATACCCTCCGTGCCTTCTTCCTCCATCTCACACTCTTTCCCACACTCGGGTCCCTGATCTGAAGAGAGGGTTTCTCCACATGACTCAAGCGACTTCTTTGCTAAGAGAGATACCAGTCACCTGACTCTTGCGGGAGACACTCCAGGACCCTGGTTCCAGTGTTTCCATAAGTAATCAATCAACAGTGGACAGATTGGGGTACAACTGGCTGGAAATTAATACTGAAATTGGGGTGCTGAATACAAATCGAAAAAAATCACTTTTTCTTCATAGATTAAAAATCTAAGTGAGAATAGCCTTGAGTGGGTGATATCCACACACCCGCAACACGAACGCCATGCATTCTTTCCTCAGGCCGCCAGTTAATGGTGCAATCTTTCGGTCTCTACATGAGGCCTAGCCTGTGTGACTGGCCATTACGTAAATATTGAAGAGAAGAATTGGAGTAGACTAATCGTACAGTCAGGAGCAAAGAAAAAAACAGGCGGATTGAGAAGTAAAGCTGTGGCATTATTCCGATAACATTAGAGGAGTAAAATGCACGAATTTCATTGATGAATATAGTACTGTAGATTACAAATAAAACAAACAAAAAAAAAAGAATCTCCATAAGGGGTAAATGTCATTTTTCTCAAACTATCTTATTTTTTTTTTCAAATTGCTTCACCATTGTGTCAAGGTGTGAAGGGAGCTCAGGCTCACAACTCCTCCAGGCTCAGCTCTTCAGTAGGGGGATGGTGGAGGGGGTGGGGGTGGGGGTCTGCAGTCAGGGGAGGGGTGTGAGCTCCAGTAGGCACCTGAGGAAAGCACCCTCCCATCACGCTTTCAGACAACCTGCTGTACTTAGGTAGTGCCTGTGATTCCCTCTAGGACACACAACGATCACCCACAAGAAGAGGGAGGACATCAAGTGCTTTCCCAGCAGAAATCAGGCTGCTGCAATTCACAGCTTGCTCCCTACCTCTCTGCACACGGTTCCATATCTCGGATCTTCCCGGCATCGGTTCCTGCCTCATGGATCCCTCAGGAGGCGTGTCTCTCCTCATCATGTGCAGTCTTGAATACAGAAAAAGAATGGACGTCTATAAGAATTACAACACCATGTCTTCTACCAGACACTAAACAGCTTAGCCTTGACCCCTCAGGACACCCATAAAAAGGCACGTCAAACTCGCACACCTCTGTTTCATGTAGGTGTTCTCCCTGCTCTGCTGCACTATCTTCCTCTCCCAACACCGAGCCTTAACCTGGGGGAGGAAAACACATCCACCCTCAGTTGTGCCGGACTGTGCCCCAAACAAAGAGGAGGAAAAAGAAAACACTTACCCAATTATCTAGAGCACTTCTCTCATGAGCTGCGACCTGAAAAATCAATTCACCAAGAGCCCATGTTCAGGGATCTAAGGGCCACTTCCATCCCCTGCAGGAGGCACGAAGGGGACAGTATGTAGGGGCAGAACCTAGGTTACCTTGAGTTTGAAGTTGAGCTCTGCCTTCTGTAGCCGATCTTGCATTTCTCCAATTTCTCGTCTGTGAGATATAATTGCTTTTGTCAGATAAAGCCCAATATTGGCTGTGATTTTAGGTTTTTTTAAAGATTTTATTTATTTATTTGACAAAGAGAGACACAGTGAGAGAAGGAATGCAAGCAGAGGGAGTCGGAGAGGGAGAAGCAGGCTTCCCGCAGAGCAGGAGCCCGATGCGGGGCTTGATCCCAGGACCCTGGGACCATGACCTGAGCCGAAGGCAGATGCTTAACGACAGCCACCAGGCGCCCCTTGGGTGTGATTTTAAATCACCTGCCCATGTGGCCATCCTCCTCGGATCTGTCCCCTCATACGACTTTTCCTGTCACAGGAAACACTTTCCCATGAAAATAAATGTACAGTAGGAACAAAGCTATCGTTACATCCTCTCCTTACTCGTTTCTCCACACCTGCAGGGTTCAGAGTTGACATAATTTCCCTCCCTGATATCAATCTTTCCCTGATTTATCACATGACAAGGAGCTTTTCCCATGAAGCTCCATTGTCCATTAACTTCTATGCTCGCCATGGTTCCCAGGGTTGCAAAGACCGCGCCATCAGATGGCACTACCGGGTTCATGGGCAGGATTCATCCTACGACAAACTGCTTTCCTCAAGATTAGGACCACTGAAACCACCCCTGGGGGGTGGAATGGCATGGCGGAAGATTCCACAGAGTCAGGCCAGCGCTGGGGATCCGGACATGTTTAGTAACATAATCGTTTTGTTCTTTCTAAAACTTGTCTTTTTGTGTCTGTTAATTCTCTCTGGATATGGCCTCTGAATTTTTGTTTATATTACTTGTTAATTGAGTCTAAACCATGTACAAAGATTAAAAATAGGAAGTGATCAGGGATTTCAGGAGCCGCTAATATTTAGTGTCTGAACTCACTTATACTTGTCTATCTCTTCGGTAACCAGTTTCAGACTTTCCTCAGCAGCTGCCAGCTGACTCTTCTGGGCCTTCAGTTCACAGTGTGTACTTTCCAGCTTCCTAAGATGGGAAAGGTATATACACAGTCCAGTAGCCAAGGTCCTGAATTGCTGCTGTTTGTCCTCCCAACACACCTGATGGCCTAGATTCAAATGACCCCCATAAATGCACAGACTGACAACACAATGAGGGAAACAACCTGAAGGCCCCATTTAGTGTTAAAGAAAAATCAAACTCTGGAAGCTGCCAAGGCTCCGGCAATCAGAGTTGTCTTTATACTCCTCTCCTTCAATTCATTCATCATGAAGCCCCCAAATAACATTGCACTTCGTGCCATCTCAGAGTTGGTCTTTTGTCTGAGACGGTGAGGGCTCCTTTCAGATCAAAGCGAAAAACCATGCTTGACCAACTATACCCATTAGGATGAAGCAAGGGACGATCCTTAGTCTTACACCTCCATGGGCAACCCTGATCCTCAGACCAAGGCTGTGCCTGACACAGACAATCAACCTGAAAAGAAGGCTTCCAGAATATGGCTTCACTGGCATGGCGACTCAATCCCAGACATTTCTAGGATCTAGAAATACAACCCCGCCGCCTCCTTCGAAGATCCTGGAGGAGGAAAAGGCCAATCATAGTGCCGGGAATATGTCCTGAAGTATAAAACTCTGCGAACGGTCACATAGTCAGGGTGTTATTTCCACGCAACAGATTTCAGATGGAAAACTATCAACTGCATGGAGTCAACCGACTTTAACAAGACTGAGTTCACTGTTAGTGAAAGCAGCAAAGGAGGATGCTTAGAAAGGCTGCTTTGCTGTGCTGCCCTCAGACTCTTTTGTTCATGGTGTTGGTTTAACCACTTTCAACAGGACACCGGATTTACTCAAGAACACATGCAAAAAGACTCTTAGAAACTGAGTCAAAAGCTCTAGACAGAGAAAGACACATGCATTTGCTTCTGGTCTCTCAGGCAATTCTTCAGCAAATGCCTTCTGGAGCGGCTGTGATGGAGTGGCTCACGTGGAAGGTGTAGAAGCCCGACAGATAGTCAGGACACTGTACCTATGCCCCAAAGAACTTACCAATGAACAGAACTAAGATGCCAATGACACAGAGCAGCCCCCACCCCCGATGTGGGATGGAATAACACAAAGCTCAGTCTAGGGAAGACCAGGAACAGTTTTGCTTTTCCACGTGAATGAGGGACTCTAAGGTCCTGATCTCCTCCTGAGAAAATAAAGGAAACACTGGACAAAAGAGCCAACTCATATGAGTGAATGCACCCAATTTCTAAAGAGCACATGAAGAAACATGAGAACCACATGGAGAAGAAGGAAGCTTAGGAGAAACGCAGCCTGGCAGTGGGAGCCAATCTCCCCAGGACACATAAATACATTCTGGAAGAGGCAAGTGTACTATAAAGAAGCTGAACAACTTTATGGGCATGGGCTTAGAAGGAAACGAATGATCTTCAGGGTCAGCCAGCAAAGGTGAGCCCTAGTGAAACCGCGGGCTTTGGCTGGGACCCAAGAGAGTTACACCTAAAAAAATCAGGTGGATGGGAAATACCCTGGCCTTCTTAGGGACTGGGCTACAGTGAGGGATGTCAGTTGTACACTGGATGAAGGGATCCGGGACTGCTGGAGCCCCAACCGTCTTTCCAAAAAGAAACTCCCAGTGTTACTGCAGCAAGACAATTCCATTTTTCTACCCACATCATTGACCCAAGTCTCGTACTGAACCAAAAGTGACTGAATATAGGGCTGATAAGAACATGAGATGACACTGAAACCAAAGGACAATGCAGACAGACCCAGAGGGGATCCAGGTATCAAAGTTTGTAATGATGGTACCTTCCCTCTTCTACTCCAAGGAGTCACACAACAAGCGCGACAAGCAGTTAGCACAGAAAGGGAAATGCAGGTTCCACACATAAAGGCAGGACAGGCAGGCACAATTCTACAGAATGCATTTGGCGAAAATACTCGAGATCTAATTGTAAAAGAAATACAGGTATCTAGACAGGCCGTCACATAACTTCATACAACAGTATTTGTGACAATTCACACAGGAAGAGCTTACCCTTCTGCAGCCACTTGTCTTTGATTAGAGAAATCCACCACAATATCCACTTTCCTCCTCAGCATGTTCAATTCGGCTTCTTGAGCTGTTTTCAAAGAACTGAGGGCATTGTAGTGGTCTTCCCATAGCTCCTCAGATTCTGGAAAGGAATGTGTATGTATGTGCACATGACCAGAGAACTTGGGTTTGACGGGGAAAGGAGAGGGCAAGACCTTGAAGGCAGGAAGGCATTCTTTCCCTTCCCAATGCCAACTCATTGCCACCGCATGGGGATTTCTTCCCCCAAAATAACATACCATGCAGTGCTCGTTTTTTGGCCCTCAGGGCTCTCTGCTCTCCATCCTCCAATTCATCTTGGCCCTTTAAGACAGATATGAGTAAACACATTCAAGACATCATGATCACAGAACAATGTGAGGGTGCCTAACAGGACAGGGTCATGCAGTGCAACAAAGAAAGCCCTTAAGGCATAAGAGAATAAGGAGAAAGTAAGGAAAGTGGAAAATAGTTCAAGTCAAAGAACTCACAAATGCCTTTCTTAGTGGCTTCCATTCAAGTATTTATCCACATACATACATATATACACATCTTCCCCTCCTCACATTGAAAATGCTGTTTGGCATTAAGAGGAAGGCACTGTACAATTGGGCCAGCCATGGCCCTTCATCGCCCAAGTATCTTGTGGGGATTTTCTACAGATCTTGGAGGGCACGGCTGAATGAGGGGTTCATTACCTCGCCGTGAAGTCAACCATACTTCCTAGTCCTTGAAAGAGCAAACCTCATCATGGTGGTTCTAAGTGAAATCCCAGCTCACTGCTCTGTAGAAGTTTCAGTGCCCAGATCCCCACTCTCTACTGTGTTAAACAGCAGGCGAGGATGCTGCACTCACCTCACCCAATGAACCCAAAGGCTCCCGGAGCGACATAAAGGTAAAACTCAACAACCAAATCCTACCACGCCCTGATCCTTGACCTTCTCCTCTCTCTCAGCTTGCAAGTGAGCCAGTGCCCAGCAAAGGGTGTCATTTAACTTTTCATAAAATGCCTCAACCTTTTTGATGTTCTCCTTCAACAAAATATTTTGAGTGAGTAATAATAATGCATTCCTTGGGGCACACGGGTGGCATCTGGGTAGCACCGTCGTTGGATGGTCTGACTGCTTTTGTTTGGGCTCAAGGCCTGATCTCAGCGTTATGGGATTGACCCCTGCATCAGGCTACAAACGCAGCATGGAGTCGGCTTGGGATTCTCTCTCTCCCTCTGACCCCATCACTCACTCTCTCTCTCTCTCTCAAATCAATCAATCAGTTAATCTTTAAGAAATCAACAGGAAGTATGTTCTCAGACCACAAATGACAAAACTAAACATCAAGTACTGAAAGATAGCTGGAGAATGACCAAAAAATGGAGAGTACACAACACACTTCTAAAGAACACATGGGTTGCGGGTGGATGGATGGATGAAAGAGTTGAAGGGGATTAAGAGTACACTTACTGTGATGAGCACTGAGAAATGTATAGAGTTTCTGAATCATGTTGTACACCTGAAACTCATATTACACTGTTTGCCAATTATGTTTCAACTTTAAAAAAAAAGAACACATGGATCACAAAAGGCACTGCAACACAAATTTAAATGTATTTGAATCTAGGTGATCATAAAAATTGATGTATTAGAGGGAAATTTATATTAATGAATGGATAGAAAAGGTCCAGTGACTATACAATTTTCTGCTCATTTATGAAGAACAGTATATACAAGCTACTTTAGTATACTCACAGCGAGGATGGTTCTCCAGATATTAAGGAGAAACAGACAAATTCCCAAGGAGGCAGTGATAACGGGAAGTTTCCATAGAACTCCAACCCCATCAGGGCCAAGAGGGAAATAGTCAGGCACAACACGGACAAGCTGAAATAACACGTGAGACGATGAGGAATCTCAAAGATTTAAAATGTCTCTGTCCCAAACAATCAAATTTACAAACCCTCAACCAGCCTCCCCCAGGTAAGCACATCTCTTAACTGCCTCCCCATGAAGGAGAAGGGGCACAGAGGGATTACAAAGGAGCAAGGGTAAACTTTCTGGAGTGATGAGTGTGTTTACTACCTTACCGTGCTGATGGTTTCACTGTGTTTACCTATGTCACATACCAACAAACTGTATTCTTTTTTTTAAGATTTTTTTTTTATTTATTTGAGAGAGAGAGAGAAAAACAGCATGAGAAGGGAGAGGGTCAGAGGGAGAAGCAGGCTCCCTGCCGATCTGGGAGCCCGATGTGCGACTCGATCCCAGGACTCCGGGATCATGACCTGAGCCTAAGGCAGTCGCTTAACCAACTGAGCCACCCACGCGCCCCCCAACAAACTGTATTCTTGAAAAAGATGTTGTGATCATATATACAATATATCACACCGAAGCTGTAGGAAAAATCTAATAGGCACATATTAAGAGGTTTTATTTTGACTACAAACACGTGGCAAATACATCTTCTATAGCTAACAGAACTGAAGAATTTATAAGCCAACATAAAATAGACAAGTAAGTAAATGTAAACGTACAGTAGGTAAGAAGTCACTGACTTCTATTGTACATCCATGAAGGACCTGGATAAACTGCTCTGGAACGTTTCCAAAAACATGCCCCAAGTTTATGGAAGGATGAGAGAAAGGAAGAATAAAAAATGTCCTAGACATATAAATGAGAATGTTCTATGGACGGAGATGTTTATAGATAAGGACATGAGTGAGAGAGAGACAGGAGCCTTCTATTAGAATAATATGGGATTATAATTCCAACAAAAATCAAATAGAATTATTGTTTAGTTTCTGAAAACATTGATGTTTTCGTTCAATGCCCACTTTGCTTCAGAATCACAGCCCAAACTGTCAGATATCAGGAGTCCATAAAGATTTTCATAATCTGGTGATCTTGTTTATTTGGATGATACCTGTGACATTTTCAGTTCCTTGAACACCTATGTCCAAACAGCCAGTGAAAGGCATTCATGCTCCTATTTCTTAGTATTGTAACTAAATCAGTCAATAGCAACTCTAAAATTTAATTTCTTAAAAGATTTTATTTATTTATGTGAAACACGGTGCAGGGGAAGGGGTAGAGGGAGACAGAGAAGACTGCCGGCTGAACACGGAGCCCAAGCAGGGCTCAATCCCAGGACTCTGGGATCATGACCCACGGCTAAGGCAGAAGCTCAACTGACTGAGCCACCCAGGTGACCATGAAATTTCATTTCTAAAAGAATACAAAATCCCTGCATATGGACACCAAAACAAAGAACGCATCTCATTTTACAAAAACTGGAGTTCCAAGTATTTTAGCAGACAAGACGCTCACAATGCAATTCATACTAATTCACACGAATCGTGAATGTTGTGCAAACACAACTCTCTAGAAAGTAACCCTGAAATCGATAACATTTTCAACTTCAGCCCTCACAGCTGAGGTCAAAAACACGTGTGCTGGTGGTAAACATGCACGGTCCTTGATCAGCCGCTGTCTGAAAGAGGACATTACCTATCTGCACAATGGTTGATCATGGGAATCAAATGCCCAAAAGAAAGAAGCCATCTTGTCACAAATGAAAAATGCCCCCAATCGTGGGCACTTGGTACATCTGGCAGCTGTGTGGATGCTGACCAGTAGCTGACTCTTAACTAGATGACATCCAATGGGGCCAATAACACTAGGTTCTCACAGACAATGGCCATGAGCAGGGGGAGGAGGGAAATGCAAGACCAGTTAGTTTATGCAAGAGCTCAGAGATGAGGGAGGGTGAGAAAGCTGAACTGATCTATGAGATGCAGCCTAGGAAGACGGGAATATTTCCAATAAAGACTACCAAGAAATTCCCTCCTTTGAAGACTCAAAAGAAACAGAATGGAGTCTATTTTGACTGGAGGTATTCATGTGGGATGAGTCGGCCTCAACACAAGGGTCCTTCCTGACTACTCCCACTTTACAGATCCCTCTCTAAGAATCTGGTGTAGGCTGATCTAAAGAAGTCTGCTTATTTCTAGGGTGTTGCCTGTCTGTCTCTCTCTCCTGGGGGTAAGGGTTTTACTTTTTAAGGAGTGAAATAGTCACACTAGGAACCAGGTATTTCTTTTATCTTTGGACATTCCTAAGGACATCAGGAGCTTTTAACTTTGGGGAAATCAATACTCTGTACATACTGGGCTAAAGAAAGGATAACAACTCATTCACTTCCTGATCACATCACTCCATCAGATTCTCCTGTGACAAAAGTCCCAGCAAGATGCGGTCACTTAGTGTCCGCTGGGCTTCTCGGGGATCCCACGGACCTGGTGGGACACAGAGTCCCCGGGGACAGCCTCCAAGGCCAGAAGGAAAGAGCTGACTCAGAAGTTGTTCAAAGTCAACCAACCAGGAAGCACAGAGCACAAACGACATTTCACTTGTTAACACTCGAGTCCCAACACCAAGGTGTAAGATGCCACTGTTCCCAGGGCTGCCAAACTTCATAAATATGAACAATGTGCTGATAGGAAAACAAACTACATGGAAGATGGACCCTAAACCTGCAAGGCTTGAGGCAGGATCTTCACTGGGCTTCCAGTTGCCAGTCTAATACCCACAGGTCCTATGGAGTTCCTGACATTTTAAAAGACCTATCACGCAAGTGCCTTATTGAAGACAAAGTACTCAATGCCTTTTGGTATCTTCTCAAATTCTTCCTTCTTGACACCATAAACCTAGTATGCTCAGGTTTCCATCCTGCCAAAGCTACTCTTTTTGGACCAAGACAGCACAGACAGGACCCAGAACTTGATGTGGACGGCTGTGGCCACAAACCCTTCAGGCTGACCGAGAAACCTGCCCTGTGGTGCTCGCTCTTCAGGAAGAATTGCATTCCTTCTGGAGTGCCCACCAAGAACCCCATGAAAAAGCTATTATTTAACCAGCATGGGAAAGAACCCATTAGGAAGGAAGACATCACCAGCAGCTTTGAGTCACCGGGTGGCTCAGTCAGTTAAGTAACGATGTCTTGGTTTGGATCAAGTCATGATCCATGGTCCTGAGGATGAGCCCCTCTTCAGGCTCTGGACTCACTGCGCAGCTGCCTTGGCGTTTTCTCTCTCTCCCTCCCCCTCTTCCCTTCCCCCCACACCTGTGCCCTCTCTCTTTCAATAGGAGACACCAGTGAAGTGCCACGTTTACTCACATTTGGGTTTGGGGAACTGGGACACCGGAGCAAGAGCAGCCAGAACAACAGCCTCTGAACCATCATGTCTTGGTCCTTTCAAGGGGCGCTGGCGTGACGGGGAGGAGGTGGAGATGGGGGTGGAGTGGAGGGAGGGGTGGGTGGGTAGGGAGGGGTGGGAAGGGGACAGGGTTTTAAGGAGGGATGGGAGCAGGGTAGAAATAGAGGGTGGGATTGGGGAAGGCGTTTGTCAGGAGAAGAAGGGGTCAAGGACAGTGTCAGGGTCAGATTAAGTCCTCGAGGGCAGGTTCAGGAAGGGGAGTAGGTCAGCAGGTGAGTAAATCACTACGTCAGGAAATCACTAGGTCAGCACGAAACAGTAGCAGGTTAAGGGATTGGAGGAGGATCCACCGATCTCCAAGCCTTCCCCTGGTTGAACCATTCCTTAGCAACCCAGAGGCTTTATACTCTCTCAACCAATCAGCTGCCTTTGCCCCTGGTAGATCATAATGGACACCCCGCGTGACCTCATATTTAAATAGCCTCTTCCCACCTGGTGCCCCACCACCGCGCCGTCCCAATAACAGTTCCTCTCTCTAGAACTGTGGCCGTCCTTCTTGTTTCTGCTCCCTCCCAACCCAAGTGCCTGTTCCCCTCTTCTGGGCACGCTCTCCTTGCTTCCAGAACTCCTGTCCTAGAGCCATTGGCTGAACAACATAGAAAGCAAAGCAGGACAGAACTGCAACAACGAGCAACTACACAAGCAGAGTGGGAGGTTTCAACCCTCTCTCACTGACTCAAAGCAGACGGAATATCCATAACATGTAGACCTTGATAGCAAATCATCTGAATCCCACAGCTATATCCGTATGTCTGTCCACAACCCTATGCCACAGTGGAGGACACATTAACTTTAGTCATATAGGATACACTTACAAAAATGCACCCGATTTTGGCCAAAAGGGAAATTTCAGCATGTTTCAGAGGCATGAAATCACACAGAGCATTTTGTGGTAATATAATGGGCTAGAAATCATGGATAAAAACTAACCAGAAATTCCCATGTGTTTAGAAATTGAGAAGTACCTCGGGGCACCTGGGTGGTTCAGTCCTTAAGCGTCTGCCTTTGGCTCGGGTCATGATCCCAGGGTGGTGGGATCGAGCCCCACATCGGGCTCCCCGCTCTGCAGAAAGCCTGCTTTTCCCTCTCCCACTCCCCCTGCTTGTGTTCCCGCTCTCGCTGTGTTTCTCTCTGTCAAATAAATATATCTTAAAAACAATTTATTTTTGAAGTACCTCTAAAATGAAATAGGAGTAAAGAAATCCAAAAGAAAATGCGCTATATTGGAACTGAATGACATGAGCATGATAAAATTGTCATCAAAAATGTCTTTGGCTGGGAATATCCTGGAATCTTGGTGTGAGAAGACTGCATGGTCTGAAAATCAAACCTTATAGACCGAGAAGTACAAATCTTACCTGGTTGAGGATAAAGCAAACCCATCCTGACTTAGTCCTGCTGTCATTTCTTACCCATGCCCCAGACTCCTCCTCTGCCCCTGCACAGTCCCCCAGATGGGCTGGCACCATGTGGTGGCCACAGTAGGCTCCACGAAGGCATGTCAGAGTGTCCCCTGAACCGGGAAGTTTGATACAGCCCTCTGACGTGCTCTGACCAGTGAGGTGTGAGTGGGAGTGAGGCGTGCCATCTCGAACAGAACACTTAGGACAACTGGGTCTGGCACCCCCTCTGTCCATCTCCTCTAGCACCTGGCTGTTACCAATGGTGGGTACTCTTTTATCCTGCTCCCAGAAAGACCATGCGGACATGTGGCAGGAGCAAAATAAGATACTTCCCTAGTAGGAGCCACTAAGACGAGGGGCGTCTAGTTACTCACAGTAACATTAGCCCATCCTAACTGGCATGCATCCTCCAGTCTACTCTCTAGCAGGCAGCAGAACCTTACGTGCGAAGCATGGACTCTGTCGTCAGATACACGTGGGTTTGGGTTCAGCTCTGCCCTTTCCTTCACTCCAACCTCAGGCAAGTTGCTGTGAGTCTCTGAGCCTCCCCTGTTTCCATTCTGTCATATGGATGGTTATACCATCTCAGGTTTGGGGAGGGATTAAATGAAATCATAATTCATGGAAAGCTTTGAGTCCCGCACCAGGCACACATAGTAAATGGTCAATAAATATTAGCTCTCTACCTTTAGGTCTCAAAGGGAAACACACAGAAAGCACAGCACTGTAATTGTACAAAATAAAGACACGTTAACCTTGGGGCCTGTGTAGCCCCTCAAACTTTGTTTTTCAACAAACAGCATGATATTTACATTCATTCACAGCCTTTTTCCTCTCAACAAGATACTGTACTCTGTTTAGGTTACAAATAAATATCTGCATCATGTTTTAAGATATATAATACTAAATACCATGAATAAGTCAATCATTTCTCTAATGTTGGACACATTCAAAGGTTGCACAGAATCAAACACAAATGAAATAGAATAAAGTCTATCATAATGTATTACAGGCCTGAGTAAATATTATTTTGTTAACCTTTCTTTGTGATGTATCTCTATAGGTATCGGGTTGCAATTTAAATTGCGTTCCTGGAGAGAGGCTAAGGTTGTGGAGGTTTAGGAGACCGTCATTTCGTCTGCTCCCAGGAATTCAGCTAGATGCCTATCAAACCATTGTGAATACCTGTGAAGTCAACCAGAATGGAATGGAAGAGAAGCTGCAACTCTACAAATACAAAAGTGACTACTTTCTATAAGGAGGAGGTGCGAAAAAGTGAATGCGAGGCCATATGTGGGCAGATAGACTGCAGGGGGAGGGAACCTCCGTAAGCTGGCTACCGGAAAGTGACATAGTAGCAGAATGCCAAGTCAGACTTTTGAGAAGTCAGCTCCAGTGAGGGATGTCCCTGCCTGAAAAGTACCCAGGTGGCAAAACAGGGCAGAATCCTAGGTGAGACAGCATGACCTCAGAATCCCCAGGATAACAGACATAACAGGGGTGCCTTAGTGGGGCAGAGCTCCCAGGTGTGGAAGCAGGAGAAGCCGGCTGGAATCAGCGAGCCCAGGAGTGGGCTCTCAGCTCAGGGATTCCATATACCATGAACCACAGCATGCTCAGGTGACTGCTCTCCAAGCAGGGGCCCAGGAAGCAGCAGAACCAGGGAGCCCCTCCCCCAGTCCTCCTCTGGGGAGCAAAGGCTCAAGGTGTTCACCACAGGAGTCTGCAGGGTTTGGAGATTCAATCGAGTTCCCGGCATGAGATACAACTGCTCAGTCACAGGCTGGGTGAACAGAGACAGCGGACGGAGACCAGGGAGACAAAAGGGACTGACTGCTTTTACCTGAGGGAGCACTCAGGGGTGGGGCCTTGAGCTCTTGCCTCCGGGATTGGAGTTTGGGTGGCTGCCATTTTCATTCTCATCGTCTAAAGCAGCCGGGAAAGCCTTCAGGGAACAAAAGCCACACAGAGCAAACCAGACCAGGTTACTTAGCCCGGCCCTCTGGCAAGGGCGGTACAATTCCGCGCTGGCAAAGACAGTTGAAAATCAATGCAACAAGCCCCTCCCCAAGATCAGCAAGAACATCCATCCAAGAACAATTATACCAATCATTGAGAATTGCAAGACTCCAGTGCTAGGGAACATGTAGGATTCATGTTTTTTCCCCAGGATTCTTGAGTCTTTCTATTTTAATTTCTTTGCTCTTTCATTTTTCCACCAATTTCTTATTTGATCAACTCTTTTCTTTTTTTTAAGATTTTATTTATTTATTTAATTGACAGAGAGAGAAAGCGACAGTCAGAGAGGGAACACAAGCAGGGGGAGTGGGAGAGGGAGAAGCAGGCTTCCTGCCGAGCAGGGAGCCCGATGCAGGGCTAGATCCCAGGACCCTGGGATCATGACCTGAGCTGAAGGCAGTCGCTTAACCAACTGAGCCACCCAGGTGCCCCATATCCACTCTTTTCTTAAAATCATTTTAAGTTTTCATGTGTACGGTTACCTTCTAGCCTTCCACTGCATTTAATTTTGTTTTTGGAAATATTTGCATATTTCTTTCCTTACAGTGTTGGGATGCAGTTTCCTCTAACAGACCAAATATACCCAGAGCCTAATGTATGGCTAACGTTCTCTTCATTGTCTGATCATATTCTCTTTTATTGCCCCCTCTTCTTTTGCTTTGTTTCTTTGGGGGGGGGTTGTTTTGTTTTCTTGAATTGGAATATTTTAATCTTTACAGATACATTCAATCTTTTCAATGTATTTAATTTATTATTCAGCCATCAGAAAAGATGAATACCCACCATTTGCATCGACATGGATGGAACTGGAGGGGATTATGTTACGTGGAGTAAGTCAAACAGAGAAAGACTATTCTCATACGGTTTCTCTCATAGGTGGAACATAAGCGGTAGCACAGACGACATAGGGGAAAGGAAGGAAATCCAACGGGAGCAAAATCAGAGAGGGAGATGAACCATAAGAAACTATGGACCCCAAGAAACAATCTGGAGGTTTGAGACGGGAGGACGGTGGGAGGAGGGGTAACAGGGTGATGGGTATTGAGGAGGGCATGTGGTGTGATGAGCACTGGGTGTTATACTTAACTAATGAACCACTGAACACTGCATCAAGGACTAATTATGTACTATACAGTGGCTAACGGAACATAATAGAAAAATTTATTTCTGTATATATAAGCTTCTCTTTCTTTACAATTTTGAGATGTAGTTTCCTCTAACAAACTAAACAAAATACACTCAGGCTAGAGTTTATGACTCTGTTCTCTTCACCTGTGTGTATATTCTTTTTTTCTCCTTGTTTTTGTCACTTAATTTTCGTTTTTATATTTACGTTCAATTTTAGATTTTACATGGTCTTCATCTGAATTGTTTTACATGTATAAGTTTTTTTTTTTTTCTTTACAACTTTGGGATCTCGTTTTCTAAGAAACAGACCAAAATCCACACAGGATCCAGTACACTGTTTACTATATATTTCTCTCGGGTCATTGTTGGCATTTTAGTATTTTGTTCTCTCATTCATCAATCATTTGCCAGACAGAATAACATTGAAAAACTCACCTCAAAAAAAGAGAACAAGACACAGTACTGATTGTCAGGGACCTCATCGGTATGGACAGAAGTAAGATGTTGGAACTTGAGTTCAGAATAATGATTAGAGAGATAACTAGCTGGGCTTGAGATGAGCGTAGGTGACACTAGAGAACCCGTTCCTAGAGAAACAAAAGAACTAAAATCTAATCAAGTCAAAATCAAAAAGGCTATTAATGAGATGCAATCAAAAATGGAGGCTCTAAGCCCCAGGATAAATGAGGCAGAACAGAGTATTAGGGATAAAGAAGACAAAATGATGGAGAATAAAGAAGCTGAGGAAAATAGAGATAAAGAACTACTGGATCATGTGGGGAGAATTCGGGAGATAACTGATAACATAAAGTGAGACAATAATAGAATAATTGGGATCCCAGAAGAAGAGGAGAGAGACAGGGGCAGAAGGCAGGTTGGAGCAAATTGTAGCAGAAAACTTCCCTAATCTGGAAGACAAAACATGCATCCAATTCCAAGAGGCACAGAAAATCGCCCTGAAAATCAATGAAAATAGGTCAACACCCTAACGGATAATAGTGAAACTTGCAAATCTCAGAGACAAAGAAAAACACTTGAGAGCATCTCAGGCCAAGAGGTCCTTAACCTACAATGGGAGACACCTAAGACTGGCAGCCATGATTACTTTAGCTAGCTAGGATGTCCATCAAAATACAAGGAGAGATAAACAGCTTCCAGGACAAACAGAAATGAAAAGAACTTCTGATTAAAAAACCAGCCCTACAATAAATACTAAAAGGGATCCATGAAGCAAAGAGAGAGCCCCAAAGTAACACAGACCAGAAAGGAACAGAGACAGTATACAGAAACAGTGACTTTACAGGGAATCCAATGGCACTAAATTCGTATCTTCCAATAGTTACTCTGAATGTAAATGGGCTAAATGCCCCAATCAAAAGACCGAGAGGATCAGATTGAACGAAAAAACAACACCCATCCATATGCCGTCTGAAAGAGACTCATTTCAGACACAAAGACACTTCCAGATTGAAAGTGAGGGGGTGGAAAATCATTTATCATGCTAATGGACATCCAAAGAAAGCTGGGGTGGCAATCCCTATCTTAGATTTAAAATCAAAGACTGTAAGAAGAGATGAGGAAGGACACTGCATCATCATTAAAGGGTCCATCCGACAAGAAGTTCTAACAATTGTAAATATGTATGCCCTGAACTTGGGGGCAGCCAGTTAGTAACAAAATTAAAGAATCACATCGGTAATAATACAAGGATAGTAGGGGATGTTAACACCCCATTCAATGCAATGGACAGATCATCTAAGCAGAAAATCAACAAGGAAACAAGGGTTTTGAATGACACACTGGACCAGATGGACTTCCCAGTTATATTCAAACATTCCACCCTAAAGCAACAGAATACACCTTCTTCGCAAGTGCACATGGAACATTCTCAAGAATTGATCACATACTGGCTCACAAGTCGGTAACAAAAGAGGGGATCAGTCCCTGCGTATTTTTGGACCACAATCCTTTGAAATTGGAATTCAATCAGCAGAGGGCATTTGGAAAGAACTCAAATACATGGAGACTAAAGAGCGTCTTGCTAAAGAATGAATGGGACAACCAGGAAATTAAGGAAGAACTTAAAAACTCATGGAAACAAATGAAAAGGAAAACACAACTCCTGACGACCTTTGGGATGCAGCAAAGGCAGACCTAACAGGGAAAGAGATACCACTACAAGCCTTTCTCAATGAACAAGGAAGGTGTCAAAACACAAACCTAACATTACGCCTAACGAAGCTGGAGAAAGAACCTCAATTAAAGCCTGAAACAAGCAGGAGAACAGACATAAGATTAGGGCAGAAATCAAGGAAATAGAAACCAAAGGAACAGTAGAACAGATCAACAAAACTAGGAGCTGGTTCTTTGGAAGAATTAATAAGATGGAGAAATCCCTGCCCAGACTTATCAAAAAGAAAAGAGAAAGGCCCTAAATAAGTAAAATCCTGAATGAAAGAGGAGAGATCAAAACGAACACCAAAGACACAAACCATTATAAGAACATATTAAGAGAAACTAAATGCCAACAAATTAGGCAATCTGGAAGAAATGGATGCATTCCTAGAGAAGTCTAAACTACCAGAACTGAACTAGGAAGACATAAAGAACCTGAAGAGACCCATAACCAGCAAGGAAACTGAAGCAGGCAGTAATCAAAGATCTCCCAACAAACAAGAGCCCAGGGCCAGACGCCTTCCCAGGGGAATGCTACCAAACATTTAAAGCAGAATTAATACCCATTCTTCTAAAGTGGCGTCAAAACACAGAAATGGAAGGAACACTTCCAAACTCTTTCTATGAGGACAGCATTACCTCAATCCTAAAACCAGACAAAGACCCCCCACCAAAAAGGAGAATTATAGACCAATACACCTGATGAACATGGATGCAAAAATTCTCACCAAATACTAGCCAAAAGGATCGAACAGTCCATTAAAAGGATTATTCACCACGACAAAGTGGACCTTATTCCTCGACTGCAAGGATGGTTCAACCTGTGCAAATCAATCAGTGGGATACACAACATTAATAAAAGAAAGGGTAAGAAACATAGGATCCTGTCAATAGATGCAGACAAAGCCCTGGACAAGTACAGCATCCTTTCTTGATTAAAACTCTTCACAGTGTAGGGATAGATGGCACATGCCTCAATATCATAAAAGCCATCTATGAAGAGCGCATTCATTCTCAATCGGGAAACACTGACAGCTTTTCCCCTAAGGACAGGAACATGACAGGGATGTCCACTATCACCACAGCTGTTCAACATTGTCCTAGCCTCAGCAGTCAGATAACAAAAAGAAATAAAAGGCATCTGAATCAGCAAAGAAGAAAGCAAACTTTCACTCTCTGCAGATGACACGAAACTCTATATGGAAAACCCAAAAGACCACACCCCAAAACTGCTAGACACATACAGGAATTCAGCAATGTGGCAGGCTATAAAATCAATGCACAGAAATCAATTGCATTTCTATACACAAACAATGCCAACAATGAAAGAGTAATTAAGGAGTTGATCCCGTATACAACTGAACTTACAATCAGAAGACACCAAGGAATAAAACTAACCAAAGAAACAAAGGACCGGTCCTCTGAAAACTGCAGAATACTCATGAAAGAAATTGAGAAAGACACAAAGAAATGGAAAAACGTTCCATGATCATAGACTGGAAGAACAAATAGTAGTAAAATATCTATGCTACCTAGAGCAAATTCTACCTTCAATGCAATCCCTATCCCAAAATGTAAGAGAAGAAACCAACAAAATCCTAGAGGAGGACACAGGCCATGACATCTACGACCTCGGCCAGAGCAACTTCTTGCTAGATACATCCCCAAAGGCAAAAATGAACTACTGGGACTTCATCAAGACAAGAAGCCCTTGCACAACAAAGGAAACAGTCGACAAAACTAAAAGACAACTGAGAGAATGGGTGAAGATATGGTAAATGACATTACAAATAAAGGGCTAGTATCCAAGATCTGTAAAGATCTTCTCAAACTCAACACCCAAAGAACAAATAATCCAGTCAAGAAATAGGCAGAAGATATGAATAGACATCTCTCCAAAGAAGACATCCAAATGGCCAAACAGACACATTTAAAGATGATCCGCATCACTTGGTATCAGGGAAATACAAATGAAAAGCGCAATGAGATACCACCTCATACCAGTCAGAATGGCTAAAATTACTAAGTCAGGATGTGACAGATGTTGGCGAGGATGTGAAGAAAGGGGAACCGCTTACACTGTTGGTGGGAATGCAAGCTGCTGCAGCCACCCTGGAAAACAGTATCGAGGTTCCCCATGAAGTTGCAAAGAGAGCTACCCTACTACCCAGAAATTGCACTACTGGGTATTTACCCAAAAGTCGAAAATGTAGTGATCTGAAGGGGCCCCTGCACCCCAATGTTCATAGCAGCAATGTCCACAATAGCCAAACTATGGAAAGAGCCCAGAGACCCATGGAGATATGAATGGATAAGATGTGGTATATATACACAATGGAATATTCCACAGCCATCAAAGAAATGAAATCCTGTCACTTGCAATAATGTGGATGTTTAGAGGGTATAATGCTAAGCAAAATAAGTTAATCAGAAAAAGATAGGGCGCCCGGGTGGCTCAGTTGTTTAAGCGACTGCCTTCGGCTCTGGTCACGATCCTGGAGTCCCGGGATCGAGTCCCGCATCGGGCTCCCTGCTCAGCCGGGAGTCTGCTTCTCCCTCTGATCCTCTCCCCTCTCATGCTCTCTATCTCATTCTCTCTCATTCTCTCCCTCAAATAAAATAAATAAAATCTTAAAAAAAAGAAAAAGACAATGATTATATGATCTCACTAGTATACGGAATTTAAGAAACCAAACAGAGGATCATAGGGAAAAAGAGGGAAAAATAAACCAAGGCGAAATCAGAGAGGTAGACAAACATAAAGACTCCTTAATCATAGAAAGGAGACTGAGGGCTGCTGAAGGGGAGGAGGGTGGAGGATGGGGTGTCTGGGTGCCGGGCGATAAGGAGGGCACATGATGTATGGAGCACTGTGTGTTCTATAAGACTGATATCACTGACCTCTACCTCTGACACCAATACTACATTATATGTTGAATAACTGAATTTACATTAATCCAAACCTAAAAAAGAAAAAAGAAAAAAAGAAAATGTATTCCTTACTATGACTAATGGTTTGAAAAATGTGTGGCAGTTGTTGATTTGTTTTTTTGTTTTGTTTTCTTTCTTTGGCCATTGCCTCTCGTGGTTCATCTTCCACTCTCATTCCCCCCTTTCATTTTTTCCTTCCTTCTCCTAATGTCCTCCATGCTATTCCTTATGTTCCACAAATAAGTGAACCCATACGATAACTGTCTTTCTCTGCTTGACTTGTTTCACTTAGCATAATCCCCTCCAGTTCTATCCACGTCGATACAAATGCATTCATCCTTTCTGATGGCTGAGTAATATTCCACTGTATTTGTGGACCACATCTTCTTTATCCCTTTGTCTGTTGAAGAGCATCTCGGCTCCTTCCACAGTTTGGCTAGTGTGGACATTGCTGCTATGAACATTGGGGTGCATGTGCCCCTTCTTTTCACTACATCTGTGTCTTTGGGGTAAATACCCAGTAGTGTAATTGCTGGGTCATAGGGTAGCTCTAATTGTAACTTTTTGAGGAACCTGCATACTGTTTTCCAAAGCGGCTGCACCAATTTCATTCCCACCACCAGTGTAAGAGGGTTCCCATTTCCCCTCAACTTCTCCAACATCTGTTGTTTCCTGCCTTCTTAATTTATCCCCTTCTAACTGTAAGGTGGTACCTTAATGGGGTTTAGATTTGAATTTCCCTGATGGC
Organism: Eumetopias jubatus; assembly: GCF_037043125.1. Taxonomy (NCBI): domain Eukaryota; kingdom Metazoa; phylum Chordata; class Mammalia; order Carnivora; family Otariidae; genus Eumetopias; species Eumetopias jubatus. The sequence goes on from NW_028274885.1 coordinate 711,245, forward strand.
TTTTCTTTTTCAAATTTTGAAAGATGACATATAGCCTTCAGGGGCGCCTGGCTGACTTAAGCGTCCGACTCTTGATTTTGGTTCAAGTTGATCTCAGGGTCATGAGATCAAGCCCTGCGTTAGGGTCCATGCTCCATAGAGAATCTTACCTGAGATTCGCTCTCTCCCTCCCACTTTATCCTTCTCCTCTCACTCTCTCCCTCTCAAAAATAAATAAATGTATCTTTTAAAAAAGGAAAGAAAGATTACAAATATACTTTCTGGATATTTCTAGACACTTATCTGATTTTTTTTCTGTAGGTTGATTTGTGAGCCATGGATCCCTTTTCGTTTGCTGACACAGGATAGAGGTTCCCGCTGATTGAATTGTAGCCCCCCAAATCCCTAAGTTGAATGCTTCTTCAGTAGAGAAAAATGCTCACTCCATGGGCTACATAAGCTCCACCCCAGCCACCCTATGACATTTGGGGCAGCAGAGCCCACGGCCCACTGGAGGGGACCAAATGCCATCCCTCTGCCCTCTCTCACCTTCCTGGGGTACTTATGCGGGGCTGTCACTGACTTCAGATGCTGCTGCAGCTCCTCCATGAGCTGGTCCCTGACATGGGAGACGAATTCCACTGTCAGGACAATAAACGCCTTCAACACCTGCAGCGCAGAACAAGAATGGAGCCTCAGGGGCAGTGGCAATCAAATGTGTAGTGTAAATCATGAACAGACATTTGTCCAAAGAAGACATCCAAATGGCCAACAGACACATGAGCAAGGGCTCAACATCGCTTGGCATCAGGGAAATCCAAATCAAACCCTCGATGAGATACCACCTCACACCAGTCAGAGTGGCTAAAATTATCTAGTCAGGAAACAACAGATGTTGGCGGGATTGCGGAGAAAGGGGAACCCTCCTACACTGTTGGTGGGAATGGAAGCTGGTGCAAACCCTCTGGAAAACAGTATGGAGGTTCCTCAAACAGTTGAAAATAGAGCTACCATACGATCCAGCAATTGCACTACTGGGTATTTACCACAAAGATACAGATGTAGGGATCCGAAGGGGTACACGTACCCCGATGCTTATAGCAGCAATGTCCACAATAGCCAAACTGTGGAAAGAGCCAAGATGTCCATCGACAGATGAATGGATAAAGAAGAGGTGGTATTATACACACTGGAATATTATGCAGCCATCCAAAGAATGAGATCTTGCCATTTGCAACGACGTGGATGCAACAGGGGGTGTTATGCTGAGTGACATAAGTCAATCAGAGAAAGACATAGCATATGACCTCACTGATATGAGGAATTCGGAATCTCAGGAAAGAACCTGAGTGTTGCTGGGGTGGTGGGGGGTGGGAGGGATGGGGTGGCTGGGTGATAGGCATTGGGGAGGGTATGTGCTATGGTGATCTCTGTGAATTGTGCAAGACTTTTGAATCACAGATCTGTACTTCTGAAACAAACAATGCAACATATGTTAAGAAAAAAGAAAAAGAAGAAGATAGCAGGAGGGGAAGAATAAAGGGGAGTAAGTCGGAGGGGGAGACAAACCATGAGAGACCATGGACTCTGAAAAACAAACTGAGGGTCCTAGAGGGGAGGGGGGTGGGGGGATGGGTTAGCCTGGTGATGGGTATTAAAGAGGGCACATTCTGCGTGGAGCACTAGGTGTTATGCACAAACAATGAATCATGGAACACTACACGTAAAACTAATGATGTAATGTATGGTGATTAACATAACAATACAAAATTTAAATAAAAAGATGAAAACAAGGAGGGAGACAAACCCTAAGAGACTCTTAACCATAGGAAACAAACTGAAGGTTGCTGGAGGGGAGGTGGGTGAGGCTCAGGGTTTAACTGGGTGATGGGTATTAAGGAGGGCACATGATGGGATGAGCACTGGGTGTTATATGCAACTGAAGAATCACTGAACTCTACCTCTGAAACTAATGATGGCTAATCCTTAGTTTAACTGATGGCTATTCCTTTGGCTAATTGAATTAAATAAAAAAAAAATTTAAAATAATTTAAAAAAGAATATTCAGAGAAAATGCTTCTTCTCGGTTATTGATGGTAAAACAGATGTAGCCCATCAATGAGGTAATCTTCAAATATAAGAGATGTCATATTAAGAATAACGTCATAAAGGGGCACCCGGGTGTCTCAGTGGGTTAAGCAGCTGCCTTCGGCTCAGGTCATTTCTCAGGGCCCTGGGATCGAGCCCGGCATCGGGCTCCATCTCAGCAGGGACTCATCTTCACACTCGGCCTCGCCCCTTCCATTCATGATCTCTCTTCCTCTCACAAATTATTAAATAGAATTTTAAAAAACAAAGAATTGTGTCATAAGAAATGATACTTCTGTAGATTTTTCTTATCATGGAGAAAAAAATGATAAGTTTAGTTTCTTAAATTAATAAATTATAAGATGATACTGTCATAAGATTGCTCATATCCATATCCTGAATGTTAACTAAGTAGAATTTAAATAAAAAATTGAAAACAAAAAATAATTGTTCATATCCAGATATATGATAATGAAACAACTGTAGCATGTTTGTAAAAGAATAGAAGACAATATTTCTTCCCCCAAAATGATTATGTCAGGTGCATCTTGCTCAGCAAATAGCCTTAATTTAACAGGCAACTCTCTGCATTTATGAGTTCAAATATGCAAAACTTCAAAATTTCATATGTTTTCCACATTCAGTGAACTTATGAGATATTCTCATGTTTTAGACATAAATATAAAATATCAAATGAAGAAACACAGTAAAATGAAATGAAATCATACTGATACAAGGAGATGACACTTTTCATGTAACTTGTCAAGGTGGGATGATATTTTCAAATGGGCGGGAAAAGTTTCAAAAAACCTAAACAACAAATCTTGAAATTGTACAAAGGTGCATGCTCATCAAAAGGTCTGTCTTCTTTCTGACAAAAGACGGAAAGGATCTTTGAAAGTACATGTGAGGAATGTAAAACTAAGGAAGATACAGGAATATTATATCTGAAATAGAAATCAGCATCTAAGGAAAATAAAAGAAAAAATTTGGTAGTGCATGAACAAGTGGATGTAAGCATCTATTTTAATATCTTAAAAAAAAATACCAACATGCTTTTTCTTCAAACAGTGATTCACAATCTCAGGTGAAAAGAGATATGCTGGGGCGCCTGGATGATTCAGTCACTTAAGCGTCTGTCTCAGGTCTTGATCTCAGGGTCCCAGAGATCGAGTCCCATGCCAGGCTCCCTGCTCAATGTTGAGTCACCTTCTCCCTCTGCCGTCCCCCACCCCACCCCCGGGGTCCTGGCATAAAATCTTAAAAAAAAAAAAAAAAAGGAAGAAAGAGAAGAAAGAAAGAAAGAAAAGTAGATGAGATAATGAGTACATTGGAAAGGTAATATGGATGAGTTTCCTTCCAAGGAAGACGGGAAAGGATAATTATAACAAATCAAGTTTCAGGTGTAAATTTAACAGTAAAATAATGGAAGTTTTAGGACATCAAGTACCGGTCAAGTTTTCAGTCATTTCCAACTACTGTACCATTGTCGGCAAAAAATAACGATTGAAAATTAATAAAAGCATGTTTAAGTGGAGGACACTCTGTGCTTTTACCTGGGGCTCTGGCTCCGGCAGATCTCAGAAAGTGGGATCTCAGCTCCTCGTTCTAGAATGTTCTGACAGCAGTTCTTGTATTCGTGTCCCAACTGAATGCAGCTCCCATTTCTCTGAATTGGAGTCAGGATTTCTCCCCAGAAACAAGCCTGCATCTATAACAAACCAACCACAGCATCTCTGAAGTGACGTCGCAGGACCCCTCAATCCACGGATTCCTGAGTAAAACAGGTCTTGTTCAAATACCCTCAGGGAAAAGGAGGAATGAACCAGGGGAGCAGGCCCCCAAATGCAAGCGACTGTGCTGCGCACGTACCAGCACATCCTGGGGAAGCCGCCCAGAGCCCCCTCCTCAGCACTCACCCAACAAAGCAGCTTTTCTCAGTCGCACCTCAGGAGACACCAAGTGGCTGCAAAGCCGCCAGGGTCTCCCACAGGGCGGCAGCAGAACCTACTGGAACCGCAGCTCTGGCTCTCTATCCTGGGGCAGCCACAGTGGGGCTGGATCCTTGGGCTGCTACAGAAGTCCTTCCTGCTCTGAGATACCCTGGGTCAGGCCAAGCAAAGACACCTCCCCCTCTGGGTTGGAGGTGCGCAGGTGCCCTCTGCTGGCTGCCCTGGGAATCCCTAGAATGCTCAAAACCATGGCCCCTCAGCTGGAGGGACAGAGCATGCTCAGGTCCAGCCAAGCCCTCTCTCTCCATGACAGATCCTGAGGCTTGGCCCCACACCCCAAGCAAAAGGATGTACCCATCTTCCCAAGTGAAATGGCCTCTGCAAAGCTCAGCCCTAGGGAGGTTGGAGCTTTCCTCTCAGGGAAATCTGATCGCCTGCTTTCCCACCTTCTCTGGTCCCAACATTCGGATCGCCTACATCGACTTCCTCCACCCTGGTGTATGGCCCACCCCCAACACCTAGACCAGCAACCTCTTTTCATCCTTGAAATTCCTCTTGGTCTCTGCTTCTCTCTACCGCATCTCTCTCTTTGTTCCTCTCACTTTCTAGGTCTTGCCCAATCCCCCCTCCACTCATTCAGTGTCTCTCTCCCTGACAGTCTCTTTCCCTCTCTCTCCCCAGGCCCTCAGGCCTTCTGCTCTGTGCAGCCCTGTCCACGACCACAGGGAAACACCTCTCCTGTCTGCCCCTCTCTGCTGCCATCATTTGGCCCAGGCCCTGCTCACAGGGTATGACCATCTGATTTACCAAGCCTCCTCAGGCTGAACTTGACTGCAGCAGTGCAGTAACCAGCCACTTCTGGACAGAAACCCTGGACACCTTAGTGGCCCATCCATGACCCCAAGATACTGGAGAATGGCTGCTTCCATAACCTGGGAAGAAGGAGGGCTTTGCAAGATCCAGGAGCTCTGGTGCAGAATGGATTGGAGTAAACAACCTAAAAAGTGACGGAGGCATACACCCAAATCCTCCTGTGTGGTGAGGGAGGAATGGGTCTCCTGTAATTGGCCTCTGCCCTGCCCATCCCCGAACAAGGACACTGGGGAGGATTAGGGGCATCATGGGTCTTACCAAGAAAACTGCCACATTCAACCCCACTCAGAGCCCACCTGCGGTTGGGGGGCAGCTGGTAACGCGAAACCAGTGCACAAAATATGGATTAATGCAGAGCCTCCTCACCAGTCTCTCAGGGCCACTAGGGATGATTCATTCATTCCTCACCATCACAACAGACCGCTGCCTGGGGACAGACTCCTGTCCTGCCGATCGACACACACACCCTAAACTAGCAGGTGCCATGTGCTCAAGAGTATCTATCACCTGAGTTAATACAACCACCAACAGACCTAAATACAAGATGTGTCCGCCTCCCCAGAGGATTTCTTGCGCCCTGTGCAGGAAAGATACGACAACGGGGAATCCTGCTACTGTCCTCCATCACCACCATTGCTGCCAGTTTGTTCTGGGTACGGGATTCACACTGTGCACTCGAAGGGAAGTGAGTGTAGGGCCTCCTGAAGGCAGACGCTGATGCAGAGACTGAACTGTGAAAGGTTTATTTGGGGGATACCAGGAGAGACAGAGCACAGGGGACAGGATGGGCAGGGACAGCATTCAGGACATTAGGCTGATCTGACAATTTTCTAAATTTATACACACACAGCCTGGTTGTAATTGCTCAGGGAGGTCTTCAAATTTCAAATGTAGTGTCCTGTAAGGCAAATAGATTTGGGTTAGTACACTGTGACCTTCTGTTTTCCTAAATGCATTTGCTTCCTATACTCTATTTGAAGCCTTGAATGGACACCTGAGTGTGTGGCTGCCTCCACGAGTCTATATGTAATAGAAAACAATTGTCTTCACATCCCAGGTATAGATCTCTGAATGTACAGGATCTTGTAATGATCTTTTACTTCATTCTTAGCTAGGACCTAAAACTTTTTAGAACATAAAAAGGGGTCTTTGCCTTATTTTTGAAATCAGGATTGACAAACTCTGGGCTGAGGTGTTATACTCTCAGTGTAATGGTGTGGACTGAAGTGAACATCTTTTCATACTCATCTGCATGGTGCTATTTTCATTTAAACAGTGAGAAGGGGGCGTGGCCAACAGCCCAGATGTTTTACATATTCTTTTTCTTTTTTTCCGACAGAGAGACAGAGACAGAGAAAGGGCAACGTTGTGCACGAACGGGGAGGGTGGTGGGAGAGAGAAACTCCTAGGTAGGCTCCACGCTCAATGCCGAGCATGACTTGGGGCTCGATCTCAGAACCTTGAGATCATGACCTGAGCAGAAATCAAGAGTCTGATCCTTAACCCACTGAGCCATCCAGGGGCCCCTGCAGATTCTTCATGTACTTCAACTCCTATTCTTCTAATCAGCTCAGAAACCAATATACTCCCCTTTCACAGATAACAAAGCTGAGGCTCTAAGTAGACCCCACTGGAAGCTGGCATCTGGGCTGAGAAATCAGGCACACCGGTAAATCCGCAGGATGCTGTGACGACGTTCAGGGAGATGAAAAGTGCAGCCAGAGTGGTGACTCAGAGGCAGAGGCGTAGTGACAGGAATCCAGCTAGGGTGGATCCTGGTCAATCCTGAATTCCCCACGAAGATTCTGGCTCAGGCTGAAGGCCAAGGCAGCCACTCTGCTGATCTTGGTCCCGTCTTCACTTTTTCTCACTGGGGCCCACAAACTCAGGCAGACAAGAATCCCCAAAGGAACCAAGTTAAATTTCCCAAATTTCCACCACATTCTGTCACCCAGTTCAGAACCTTCAGAAATCCAGCGGAAACAACAATCTTTATAGAGTATGAAGGAACAGCTTTATGGCAACAGTGACGTTCTAGTACAAATAACTGCATTATCCACACTGTGTGACGGACACAGGAAGCAACTCGGTGTGGATCTCACGGTGTCCTCACACTCACTGCTCAGGCTCCTAGCCTGCCAGGAACAGCCCACGCTCTACCCGAGAGAGTCCCATCCACTCCCCTGAGCACCTCCATCCTTCTCATCCACAACCTCCTGTTTCTAGTGACTCATGGCTCCCTCTCTTGTCCTTCAGATCCATCGCTGGTGCTTCCCTTTTACGGAACACAACATCTATGTTGTTTAACGAATGTGTCCCTCCCTGTTCTCAGACACGTTAAATTTATAACCTTCAGAGTAGGAGTCATCCCCGACGGACTCTGAGAAACAAACTGAGGGTTCTAGAGGGGAGGGTGGTGGAGGGATGCGTTAGCCTGGTGATGGGTATTAAGCAGGGCACGTCCTGCGTGGAGCACTGGGTATTATGCACAAACAATGAACAATGGAACATTATATCCAAAACTACTGATGTCATGTATGGTGATTAACATAACAATAAAAAATTAAGAAAAAAAAAGAGTAGGCGTCATCCTTCCCGGAGCATGGAATATTGTCTCTGTAGAGTGTGCGTGCACATACCCGCTGTGCCCAGCTTTCAGAGAAGAGTGGCTCTCCTTCACCACAACGGGACCTGCCAACCACCTCAGTATGAGTAAAAGACAAAGAGCATCAAATGTATCTCCTGAGCAACCTGAAGAATGTTATCATGTTCACTCTCCCATAACATAAGAGGCCTGCATGCAGGACTGCTATTCCTTATGGAGGATGCCCCAGCGTCTGTATCTGACCCGCGTCAGAGAAAAGACAGAAGACCATCCCATTGGAAGTGACTCAGCAACATTCCAACACACCGTCTACACCTGTCTAGAGCATCTGCCACTGTTTGTCATTCTCATCACCCTTTCCGGACAAGAGGGTTTCCCACAAGTATCCACTGACTGGCGAGGACAAGGAACAGACCCCTACCCTAACGATTAATCAAGGGACAGTAGCCTTGCTTCGGGTGTTTATATAACGAATGAAATGACAGCTCAAACTCAACACGCTGCAAACAAAGTGAGAGGTGTGTATCATCCCTCTCAGACAACAAATGTGGACACAGGACGTGCACGATGGTAAGAAATATATGTCTCCATTGGGTAAGAAAGACACTTCCTTTGCAACAACGGCACCTCCCCCACTGCTCAGTGCATGGAAATAGGTACCACAACACATGTATGTCCTGAGAAACTTCAGGATGTTAAAACGTGCCTAGCCACGATTCCCCTTGTAATGTCAAGGCTTCGGCAAAACTCTGTGTTTCTTCCACCGACACAACCCTAAGGTGATGATCTGGAAACAGAGAAGCCTGTAGGCCCTGAATGAAGACTTAGCATTTTGAAAGGTAAATGACACCACACACAGATCCTAGGACAAACCCAACAGATACAAGTTCAGGACAGGGTGCTGCCCAGACAGGAAGAGGATTCCAGAAATGATTACAACTAAAAACAGCCACAGTATTTACTGGTCCTTCTGCGGGACCTTTCTGGGCGGGGTGCCGCTGTTGTCCCCTTGAGTGCCACAGGTTTCTGAATATGACTGAAGCCCTAGAAGGGATGGAGGTGGATTCAGACTGGCCTTGACCATGCAGGATGTAAGCCAACGGTCTACACCTGCCCCACCCTATTCCACTCTCTCCCACTCCCACGTCTCATCCAGATGCAGAGAGTTTCTCACACGTCTCCTCTTACTCCTGTGGACAAAGGAGAAGACCAATCCCTCACCCCTGAGGATTTGACCACTCCACCCAGGGACAGATGGTTTCATAACTATTCAATAACACTGGACAACTGAGGCCTCTACAAAAAGAGTGAAGGGAAGGTTGCACTCCATCCATCCCAGAGCCCAAACCATTGTGTCTGTGCTATGCACCTGGGCAATGCTTTCATGTTTGTCTTTTGCAAAATGTCACTTTTCGTCTCCATGGCAGACACCTGGTGCCCAGTTCTGTAGGATGAAACAAGACAGTCCATGAAATGGACGTCCACAGAAAGCTGAGGAATGTTAGTATGTCCTCACTCAGGTCTATCCTTGCATCCCAAAGCCTTGTGGTACCTCCTCTACATCTTCTCCCCTGACAGAAGTACTTAAACTAGGAATATACTTTGTGACTCATGTCAGCCAATTCAGATCATCTTACCACGTGTTGGAGGAATGAGCTGTGGGTGAGGCCCCCCACTCCGCCCATGTGGAGGAGGCTGAGGTAGCCCATAGCCAGTGAAGCCTGGTAAACACCGCCCCATGCGGTAGTACATATGGGGGGGCCTTGGAGCACGAGGAAACCCTCTCACATCCGTACCGACCTGCAGAACAGAGGACAAAATATTCGGCTAAGACAGCCAAAAGTTGCAACACCAAGAGATGAAACCCAAAGAGCAAGCTCTCAGCATCTGGCTCCTTCTCCAATACCACGTTCCAGAAGAGCCGCATCGTGCTAGAAAACTTTATCCCTCTCAGTTGGTACCAACTATAATAAGGCAGGGAGCAGAGGAATAGATGTTACAGGAATAACCTACTGTCACCAAACATCACTACCCCTGTCTGCCAATGTTCACTACCAAGAAGTAGTGTCTTAAGGGGTGAAAAGGGGTCATTGGATATGAGTAAAGCAGCATACTCCAGGCACGGAGGCATCGACATCCTGGGCAACACTTGATCGTTCCTCTTCAATCACCGTAGATTTGGGTTTGTTAAGAAATACAGAATGTTGCGTTATTTGTTTCAGAAGAAAAAAGAAAAAGAAGAAGATAATAGGAGAGGAAGAAAAGGGGAGTATGTCAGAGGGGGAGACGAACCATGAGAGATGATGGACTCTGAAAAACAAACTGAGGGTTCTAGAGGGGAGGGGGGTAGGGGGATGGGTTAGCCTGGTGATGGGTATTGAGGAGGGCACGTTCTGCATGGAGCACTGGGTGTTATGAACAAACAATGAATCATGGAACACTGCACCAAAAACTAATGATATAATATATGGTGATTAACATAACAATACAAAAATTAATAAAAAAAAAAGAAGTTACAGAATGTGATGAAACTGAATGCCCTTTCTACACAAGGAATCCGAGCCACTCCAGCTGAATCCTTTGCCTGCCAAGCCCCTGACTGTCCCCACCTGCCTCACTTCCGGACAAAGCAATCTACTCTCTGCAGTTTCTGTCCAAGGCCACAAAGACCCTGGAGGAATGAGGGGCCTGTGGTCTGACAGGGGGCCTGGAAAAGGGTTTTCTGAGAGGAACATGATACGAATAGACCTTATTTACGTGCAGCAACTGTGTTTATCTTAAAACAAACTCTTCGGAAATTTCCGCACACTGAGTTCCAGATCAATTTTGTCCAATGGCAAATTAAGATGGGAAGGCTAAATAAGAGAATTCACAAAAGTGTATATGCCTTCTGATGGACAACTCCAGAGCGTGTGATGACAGAAGAAACCAGCTCTCACAGTGACAGAGGACCAAAATGACTGCTCCTAGAAGCCCAACGGAAGGGCTTGTGAGGCACTGGTCACGCAGCTAATCACTGACATCCCCCCTTCAGAACGTGTGTGGCAGTCCACCCAACAGCTTTGAAAATTCAAAAACAGTTGTAGAAAGGGTAAAAAGTAGAGGGATTCTGCACAGCATTTTGACCAGCAGAAGTAAAACATGGATGACTTATGAAACTTCCCCTATCTAAGAACATTCCAACCTGCCAAAAAGACATTATAAAATGGAGAAGCGTTTCCCCTAGTTTCCAGTTGTGAGGATTACCAGAGACCTTGTCACAGGTTAATCATCTAACCCCAACATGAACACTACCCCAATCACACCTGATCGTAACCTACTGACCCGGAGTCAGGCCGGCCAGAGACTTCACCTTGGAGTGAGGTGTCATCTTCCTCGAGTTAACTCCCTCCATTGGCATTGTGGGCGGGCAGGGGCGGATGGAAACAGACACACACACACGCACCCACAATGAGCACCCTGCCATCCTGCACCTCTAAGCACCTGTGGCTTTGGAGGGTGCCAGTGAAGGTGATGATCTGTAATGGAGAAGCCTGTCAGCCCCTGAGTGAACTGCTTGCATTTTGAAAGGTAAACGACACCACAGACCAACTGCAGGTCCCACCCAACCGACACAAGGCCAGGACTGGGTGCAGTTCAGTAAGGGAAGTTTGCGGAACACCTGGAAAAGGCCAAACGAGGTACCTTGCCCAGCCCTGGACCTCTGTGAGGCTCAGTGTCCCTGTTCCTCATGGGAGCCCCAGCAGCTTCAGCGTCAGACCAAGGCCTAGAACCGATGGAGGTGGATGCAGACCGGCATTGACTGTGCAGAATTCAAACCAATGCTCCAAACCTGCTGCGTTCACATTCCGTTCTCTCCCACTCTCGCGTCCCTTCTCAGACATAGAGCATTTCCCACATGTTTCTGCTGGTGCCTGCATACAAGGGGAAGCCCTGTCCTTCCCCCTCAAAGAAGGGACCACAGCCCTCCATATTGCTTCGGGTGTTTTCATAGCTAAGGAAAAAACAGTCCGGGCTCAACCAGCTAAAAATGAACTGGGCTGGGGCACTGGTTGGCTCAGTCCGTTAAGTGTCTGCCTTTGACTCAGGTCATGATTCCGGGATCCTGGGATTGAGCCCTGCGTCAGGCACCCTGCTCCTCAGAGAGCCTGCTTCTCCCTCTCCCTCTGCCTGCTGCTCTGCCTACGTGTGCTCTCTCCCTATTTCTCTGTCAAAGAAATAAACAAAAGGTTTAAAAAAAAATGAACTGAGCAGTATGCTTCATCCCTCAACAGCCCAAAATGTGGTCCCTGGAAATAGCCTGGCTGAAAAAGGTTATGTATGACATTCTGTAAAATGTCTTTCTCTCTCTACAAGAGACACCTGTTACCCAGATCAAAACGGAAAAATGACAAACCCCCACAATGTAATAATAGTGTAGAAACTGATGAATCTTGGAATGTCTTTAGCCAGGGAAACCCCTGCAATACAAACGCCTAGGGCACCAATTCTACATCTTCTCCAAAGTTTCCTCGTGGAGAAAGATGGAGATGCTTTGCAAGTCAAGACCTTCTGTTCAGATCACTTTACCAAATGCAGGAGGTGGAGGTGGTCAGTGAGGCTCATGAGGCCAGCAGGGTGCAGGCTGTGAACGTGGCCCATAGTACAGGAATGGTGATGAGGTAGGATCCCCGGGGCAAGACCCGCAGGGTGGTCCTAGGAAATGACAAAGCCCCTGTGCATCCATACAGACATACACACACAAAATCAACTATAGGCTGAGATGAGACACAAAAGTAACACCACCAACAAAAGCTGAAACCCAAAGAAACAGGTCTCAGCACCTGAAACATTCCCCACTACCACATTCCAGGACAGGAACATCTGTGCCAGAGGTTACCTATCTCCTGCGTCCCACCTATGCCCTGGGGTGAACAGATGCCATGCGGATAACCTACTGTCACCACATGTTAATATATGTCTGCAACTCTACAGAGGCACGGAATCTGCCCCAAAGCCTTGGCAGAGTTAATACCAAACAAATAAAAGGGTCTATTAGAGATGGGCTGGCATCAACGTCCAGGACCACACTTTACCTGCCGTGACAACTAAAGAATCCCCTTCTGTATACTGAGCACAGACAGAATGAGGGGCAATGGGAAGCCCAGTGTCCAAGATGGAAGATCAGCACATCATGGGTCCAACTGCTGCCCACCAGCCGCCGCCTGATCCCGCTCCGATTCCCTCATGACAAAGGAGACTTCTACTATCCCAAGTGTGTCCATGGCCACAGACACTGCTCAGGAGACAGGAATTTCTGCAGTTCAGCAGCGGACCTGGAAAAGGGCTGAAAGGTGCACGATCCCTATGAATTAGTGAGACCCAGCTCTGTGGATCTGCGTCACTGATATTCCGATGCTCCTTAACTCAGGCACAGAGCAAATGCATCATCCTTGGGGCCAAGAACCACTGAACGGCCGATTCTGCATCCCCGGATGCAAACCAATGTGTCTGCATAGCAGGTGTGACCCTCCCAGGATGGATCAGGAGAGACGCTATCAGTTGGCACAGCCACCAAACCGCATCAGAACCCGCTCACAGGAGCACAGCTGAAACATGTGTGAGGTGGGAGCCCTGCAAGGAGTCACTGGGATTCCCTCTTGACAGCTGTGCTCCGGGGGCGTTTTCCACCACACACCTGGCACCTGGCACCTGGCAGAATTCACCTTCATCTCACCCAGGGTGCAACTGGAGGGATTCTGGGTCATGTCTTTACCCACACAAACGGAACGCACAAGAGGTCGCAGCTCACCTTCTCCAAAAACACTCACAGCTGCCCAAAGCACATGGTACAGAGTGTGAGGCAGGGCATGGCTTTTCCCGCTGCCAGCTGTGAGGATTACCGCAGACATTCTCCCAGGTCAGTCTCCTGACCCAAAAACCAACACCACTACTGCTCCCGCGGGAAAGGAAACTGAAAGGAGTCAGCGGGACTGGCCGACTTCAGTGTGGAGTGAGGTGTTGCCCTCCTCCAGGGGTTTACACACACACACACACACACACACACACACACACACACACACACACACACACACATTTGGGGTGAGCATCCTGCCATCATTTGCCTCTAAGCATCTACAACTTCGGGAGGAAGCACGTAACCTGAGGATCTCTAATGAGGAAGCCTGGAGGCTCCTGGGTAAACAGCTTGCATTCTGAAAGGGGAAGAATTTCTCAGATACATCACAGACACACCCAACAGCCGCAAGGCCAAGACAGGGTGCTGTCCCTACAGGAGTAACTTCCAGACACAGGCACAACCTAAAACGCCCGTAGCATTTACCGTAGCCATCTCCGGGTCCTTTTTCGGGCTGGTGCTGCTGTTCATCCTGGGAACCGGTCTAGATTCTGGATGGGACAAAGGATGGAGGTTTATTGTGGTTTGCATACCCTCCGTGCCTTCTTCCTCCATCTCACACTCTTTCCCACACTCGGGTCCCTGATCTGAAGAGAGGGTTTCTCCACATGACTCAAGCGACTTCTTTGCTAAGAGAGATACCAGTCACCTGACTCTTGCGGGAGACACTCCAGGACCCTGGTTCCAGTGTTTCCATAAGTAATCAATCAACAGTGGACAGATTGGGGTACAACTGGCTGGAAATTAATACTGAAATTGGGGTGCTGAATACAAATCGAAAAAAATCACTTTTTCTTCATAGATTAAAAATCTAAGTGAGAATAGCCTTGAGTGGGTGATATCCACACACCCGCAACACGAACGCCATGCATTCTTTCCTCAGGCCGCCAGTTAATGGTGCAATCTTTCGGTCTCTACATGAGGCCTAGCCTGTGTGACTGGCCATTACGTAAATATTGAAGAGAAGAATTGGAGTAGACTAATCGTACAGTCAGGAGCAAAGAAAAAAACAGGCGGATTGAGAAGTAAAGCTGTGGCATTATTCCGATAACATTAGAGGAGTAAAATGCACGAATTTCATTGATGAATATAGTACTGTAGATTACAAATAAAACAAACAAAAAAAAAAGAATCTCCATAAGGGGTAAATGTCATTTTTCTCAAACTATCTTATTTTTTTTTTCAAATTGCTTCACCATTGTGTCAAGGTGTGAAGGGAGCTCAGGCTCACAACTCCTCCAGGCTCAGCTCTTCAGTAGGGGGATGGTGGAGGGGGTGGGGGTGGGGGTCTGCAGTCAGGGGAGGGGTGTGAGCTCCAGTAGGCACCTGAGGAAAGCACCCTCCCATCACGCTTTCAGACAACCTGCTGTACTTAGGTAGTGCCTGTGATTCCCTCTAGGACACACAACGATCACCCACAAGAAGAGGGAGGACATCAAGTGCTTTCCCAGCAGAAATCAGGCTGCTGCAATTCACAGCTTGCTCCCTACCTCTCTGCACACGGTTCCATATCTCGGATCTTCCCGGCATCGGTTCCTGCCTCATGGATCCCTCAGGAGGCGTGTCTCTCCTCATCATGTGCAGTCTTGAATACAGAAAAAGAATGGACGTCTATAAGAATTACAACACCATGTCTTCTACCAGACACTAAACAGCTTAGCCTTGACCCCTCAGGACACCCATAAAAAGGCACGTCAAACTCGCACACCTCTGTTTCATGTAGGTGTTCTCCCTGCTCTGCTGCACTATCTTCCTCTCCCAACACCGAGCCTTAACCTGGGGGAGGAAAACACATCCACCCTCAGTTGTGCCGGACTGTGCCCCAAACAAAGAGGAGGAAAAAGAAAACACTTACCCAATTATCTAGAGCACTTCTCTCATGAGCTGCGACCTGAAAAATCAATTCACCAAGAGCCCATGTTCAGGGATCTAAGGGCCACTTCCATCCCCTGCAGGAGGCACGAAGGGGACAGTATGTAGGGGCAGAACCTAGGTTACCTTGAGTTTGAAGTTGAGCTCTGCCTTCTGTAGCCGATCTTGCATTTCTCCAATTTCTCGTCTGTGAGATATAATTGCTTTTGTCAGATAAAGCCCAATATTGGCTGTGATTTTAGGTTTTTTTAAAGATTTTATTTATTTATTTGACAAAGAGAGACACAGTGAGAGAAGGAATGCAAGCAGAGGGAGTCGGAGAGGGAGAAGCAGGCTTCCCGCAGAGCAGGAGCCCGATGCGGGGCTTGATCCCAGGACCCTGGGACCATGACCTGAGCCGAAGGCAGACGCTTAACGACAGCCACCAGGCGCCCCTTGGGTGTGATTTTAAATCACCTGCCCATGTGGCCATCCTCCTCGGATCTGTCCCCTCATACGACTTTTCCTGTCACAGGAAACACTTTCCCATGAAAATAAATGTACAGTAGGAACAAAGCTATCGTTACATCCTCTCCTTACTCGTTTCTCCACACCTGCAGGGTTCAGAGTTGACATAATTTCCCTCCCTGATATCAATCTTTCCCTGATTTATCACATGACAAGGAGCTTTTCCCATGAAGCTCCATTGTCCATTAACTTCTATGCTCGCCATGGTTCCCAGGGTTGCAAAGACCGCGCCATCAGATGGCACTACCGGGTTCATGGGCAGGATTCATCCTACGACAAACTGCTTTCCTCAAGATTAGGACCACTGAAACCACCCCTGGGGGGTGGAATGGCATGGCGGAAGATTCCACAGAGTCAGGCCAGCGCTGGGGATCCGGACATGTTTAGTAACATAATCGTTTTGTTCTTTCTAAAACTTGTCTTTTTGTGTGTGTTAATTCTCTCTGGATATGGCCTCTGAATTTTTGTTTATATTACTTGTTAATTGAGTCTAAACCATGTACAAAGATTAAAAATAGGAAGTGATCAGGGATTTCAGGAGCCGCTAATATTTAGTGTCTGAACTCACTTATACTTGTCTATCTCTTCGGTAACCAGTTTCAGACTTTCCTCAGCAGCTGCCAGCTGACTCTTCTGGGCCTTCAGTTCACAGTGTGTACTTTCCAGCTTCCTAAGATGGGAAAGATATATACACAGTCCAGTAGCCAAGGTCCTGAATTGCTGCTGTTTGTCCTCCCAACACACCTGATGGCCTAGATTCAAATGACCCCCATAAATGCACAGACTGACAACACAATGAGGGAAACAACCTGAAGGCCCCATTTAGTGTTAAAGAAAAATCAAACTCTGGAAGCTGCCAAGGCTCCGGCAATCAGAGTTGTCTTTATACTCCTCTCCTTCAATTCATTCATCATGAAGCCCCCAAATAACATTGCACTTCGTGCCATCTCAGAGTTGGTCTTTTGTCTGAGACGGTGAGGGCTCCTTTCAGATCAAAGCGAAAAACCATGCTTGACCAACTATACCCATTAGGATGAAGCAAGGGACGATCCTTAGTCTTACACCTCCATGGGCAACCCTGATCCTCAGACCAAGGCTGTGCCTGACACAGACAATCAACCTGAAAAGAAGGCTTCCAGAATATGGCTTCACTGGCATGGCGACTCAATCCCAGACATTTCTAGGATCTAGAAATACAACCCCGCCGCCTCCTTCGAAGATCCTGGAGGAGGAAAAGGCCAATCATAGTGCCGGGAATATGTCCTGAAGTATAAAACTCTGCGAACGGTCACATAGTCAGGGTGTTATTTCCACGCAACAGATTTCAGATGGAAAACTATCAACTGCATGGAGTCAACCGACTTTAACAAGACTGAGTTCACTGTTAGTGAAAGCAGCAAAGGAGGATGCTTAGAAAGGCTGCTTTGCTGTGCTGCCCTCAGACTCTTTTGTTCATGGTGTTGGTTTAACCACTTTCAACAGGACACCGGATTTACTCAAGAACACATGCAAAAAGACTCTTAGAAACTGAGTCAAAAGCTCTAGACAGAGAAAGACACATGCATTTGCTTCTGGTCTCTCAGGCAATTCTTCAGCAAATGCCTTCTGGAGCGGCTGTGATGGAGTGGCTCACGTGGAAGGTGTAGAAGCCCGACAGATAGTCAGGACACTGTACCTATGCCCCAAAGAACTTACCAATGAACAGAACTAAGATGCCAATGACACAGAGCAGCCCCCACCCCCGATGTGGGATGGAATAACACAAAGCTCAGTCTAGGGAAGACCAGGAACAGTTTTGCTTTTCCACGTGAATGAGGGACTCTAAGGTCCTGATCTCCTCCTGAGAAAATAAAGGAAACACTGGACAAAAGAGCCAACTCATATGAGTGAATGCACCCAATTTCTAAAGAGCACATGAAGAAACATGAGAACCACATGGAGAAGAAGGAAGCTTAGGAGAAACGCAGCCTGGCAGTGGGAGCCAATCTCCCCAGGACACATAAATACATTCTGGAAGAGGCAAGTGTACTATAAAGAAGCTGAACAACTTTATGGGCATGGGCTTAGAAGGAAACGAATGATCTTCAGGGTCAGCCAGCAAAGGTGAGCCCTAGTGAAACCGCGGGCTTTGGCTGGGACCCAAGAGAGTTACACCTAAAAAAATCAGGTGGATGGGAAATACCCTGGCCTTCTTAGGGACTGGGCTACAGTGAGGGATGTCAGTTGTACACTGGATGAAGGGATCCGGGACTGCTGGAGCCCCAACCGTCTTTCCAAAAAGAAACTCCCAGTGTTACTGCAGCAAGACAATTCCATTTTTCTACCCACATCATTGACCCAAGTCTCGTACTGAACCAAAAGTGACTGAATATAGGGCTGATAAGAACATGAGATGACACTGAAACCAAAGGACAATGCAGACAGACCCAGAGGGGATCCAGGTATCAAAGTTTGTAATGATGGTACCTTCCCTCTTCTACTCCAAGGAGTCACACAACAAGCGCGACAAGCAGTTAGCACAGAAAGGGAAATGCAGGTTCCACACATAAAGGCAGGACAGGCAGGCACAATTCTACAGAATGCATTTGGCGAAAATACTCGAGATCTAATTGTAAAAGAAATACAGGTATCTAGACAGGCCGTCACATAACTTCATACAACAGTATTTGTGACAATTCACACAGGAAGAGCTTACCCTTCTGCAGCCACTTGTCTTTGATTAGAGAAATCCACCACAATATCCACTTTCCTCCTCAGCATGTTCAATTCGGCTTCTTGAGCTGTTTTCAAAGAACTGAGGGCATTGTAGTGGTCTTCCCATAGCTCCTCAGATTCTGGAAAGGAATGTGTATGTATGTGCACATGACCAGAGAACTTGGGTTTGACGGGGAAAGGAGAGGGCAAGACCTTGAAGGCAGGAAGGCATTCTTTCCCTTCCCAATGCCAACTCATTGCCACCGCATGGGGATTTCTTCCCCCAAAATAACATACCATGCAGTGCTCGTTTTTTGGCCTTCAGGGCTCTCTGCTCTCCATCCTCCAATTCATCTTGGCCCTTTAAGACAGATATGAGTAAACACATTCAAGACATCATGATCACAGAACAATGTGAGGGTGCCTAACAGGACAGGGTCATGCAGTGCAACAAAGAAAGCCCTTAAGGCATAAGAGAATAAGGAGAAAGTAAGCAAAGTGGAAAATAGTTCAAGTCAAAGAACTCACAAATGCCTTTCTTAGTGGCTTCCATTCAAGTATTTATCCACATACATACATATATACACATCTTCCCCTCCTCACATTGAAAATGCTGTTTGGCATTAAGAGGAAGGCACTGTACAATTGGGCCAGCCATGGCCCTTCATCGCCCAAGTATCTTGTGGGGATTTTCTACAGATCTTGGAGGGCACGGCTGAATGAGGGGTTCATTACCTCGCCGTGAAGTCAACCATACTTCCTAGTCCTTGAAAGAGCAAACCTCATCATGGTGGTTCTAAGTGAAATCCCAGCTCACTGCTCTGTAGAAGTTTCAGTGCCCAGATCCCCACTCTCTACTGTGTTAAACAGCAGGCGAGGATGCTGCACTCACCTCACCCAATGAACCCAAAGGCTCCCGGAGCCACATAAAGGTAAAACTCAACAACCAACTCCTACCACGCCCTGATCCTTGACCTTCTCCTCTCTCTCAGCTTGCAAGTGAGCCAGTGCCCAGCAAAGGGTGTCATTTAACTTTTCATAAAATGCCTCAACCTTTTTGATGTTCTCCTTCAACAAAATATTTTGAGTGAGTAATAATAATGCATTCCTTGGGGCACACGGGTGGCATCTGGGTAGCACCGTCGGTGGATTGTCTGACTGCTTTTGTTTGGGCTCAAGGCCTGATCTCAGCGTTATGGGATTGACCCCTGCATCAGGCTACAAACGCAGCATGGAGTCGGCTTGGGATTCTCTCTCTCCCTCTGACCCCATCACTCACTCTCTCTCTCTCTCTCAAATCAATCAATCAGTTAATCTTTAAGAAATCAACAGGAAGTATGTTCTCAGACCACAAATGACAAAACTAAACATCAAGTACTGAAAGATAGCTGGAGAATGACCAAAAAATGGAGAGTACACAACACACTTCTAAAGAACACATGGGTTGCGGGTGGATGGATGGATGAAAGAGTTGAAGGGGATTAAGAGTACACTTACTGTGATGAGCACTGAGAAATGTATAGAGTTTCTGAATCATGTTTTACACCTGAAACTCATATTACACTGTTTGCCAATTATGTTTGAACTTTAAAAAAAAAGAACACATGGATCACAAAAGGCACTGCAACACAAATTTAAATGTATTTGAATCTAGGTGATCATAAAAATTGATGTATTAGAGGGAAATTTATATTAATGAATGGATAGAAAAGGTCCAGTGACTGTACAATTTTCTGCTCATTTATGAAGAACAGTATATACAAGCTACTTTAGGATACTCACAGCGAGGATGGTTCTCCAGATATTAAGGAGAAACAGACAAATTCCCAAGGAGGCAGTGATAACGGGAAGTTTCCATAGAACTCCAACCCCATCAGGGCCAAGAGGGAAATAGTCAGGCACAACACGGACAAGCTGAAATAACACGTGAGACGATGAGGAATCTCAAAGATTTAAAATGTCTCTGTCCCAAACAATCAAATTTACAAACCCTCAACCAGCCTCCCCCAGGTAAGCACATCTCTTAACTGCCTCCCCATGAAGGAGAAGGGGCACAGAGGGATTACAAAGGAGCAAGGGTAAACTTTCTGGAGTGATGAGTGTGTTTACCACCTTACCGTGCTGATGGTTTCACTGTGTTTACCTATGTCACATACCAACAAACTGTATTCTTTTTTTTAAGATTTTTTTTTTATTTATTTGAGAGAGAGAGAGAGAAAAACAGCATGAGAAGGGAGAGGGTCAGAGGGAGAAGCAGGCTCCCTGCCGATCTGGGAGCCCGATGTGCGACTCGATCCCAGGACTCCGGGATCATGACCTGAGCCTAAGGCAGTCGCTTAACCAACTGAGCCACCCACGCGCCCCCCAACAAACTGTATTCTTGAAAAAGATGTTGTGATCATATATACAATATATCACACCGAAGCTGTAGGAAAAATCTAATAGGCACATATTAAGAGGTTTTATTTTGACTACAAACACGTGGCAAATACATCTTCTATAGCTAACAGAACTGAAGAATTTATAAGCCAACATAAAATAGACAAGTAAGTAAATGTAAACGTATAGTAGGTAAGAAGTCACTGACTTCTATTGTACATCCATGAAGGACCTGGATAAACTGCTCTGGAATGTTTCCAAAAACATGCCCCAAGTTTATGGAAGGATGAGAGAAAGGAAGAATAAAAAATGTCCTAGACATATAAATGAGAATGTTCTATGGACGGAGATGTTTATAGATAAGGACAGGAGTGAGAGAGAGACAGGAGCCTTCTATTAGAATAATATGGGATTATAATTCCAACAAAAATCAAATAGAATTATTGTTTAGTTTCTGAAAACATTGATGTTTTCGTTCAATGCCCACTTTGCTTCAGAATCACAGCCCAAACTGTCAGATATCAGGAGTCCATAAAGATTTTCATAATCTGGTGATCTTGTTTATTTGGATGATACCTGTGACATTTTCAGTTCCTTGAACACCTATGTCCAAACAGCCAGTGAAAGGCATTCATGCTCCTATTTCTTAGTATTGTAACTAAATCAGTCAATAGCAACTCTAAAATTTAATTTCTTAAAAGATTTTATTTATTTATGTGAAACACGGTGCAGGGGAAGGGGTAGAGGGAGACAGAGAAGACTGCCGGCTGAACACGGAGCCCAAGCAGGGCTCAATCCCAGGACTCTGGGATCATGACCCACGGCTAAGGCAGAAGCTCAACTGACTGAGCCACCCAGGTGACCATGAAATTTCATTTCTAAAAGAATACAAAATCCCTGCATATGGACACCAAAACAAAGAACGCATCTCATTTTACAAAAACTGGAGTTCCAAGTATTTTAGCAGACAAGACGCTCACAATGCAATTCATACTAATTCACACGAATCGTGAATGTTGTGCAAACACAACTCTCTAGAAAATAACCCTGAAATCGATAACATTTTCAACTTCAGCCCTCACAGCTGAGGTCAAAAACACGTGTGCTGGTGGTAAACATGCACGGTCCTTGATCAGCCGCTGTCTGAAAGAGGACATTACCTATCTGCACAATGGTTGATCATGGGAATCAAATGCCCAAAAGAAAGAAGCCATCTTGTCACAAATGAAAAATGCCCCCAATCGTGGGCACTTGGTACATCTGGCAGCTGTGTGGATGCTGACCAGTAGCTGACTCTTAACTAGATGACATCCAATGGGGCCAATAACACTAGGTTCTCACAGACAATGGCCATGAGCAGGGGGAGGAGGGAAATGCAAGACCAGTTAGTTTATGCAAGAGCTCAGAGATGAGGGAGGGTGAGAAAGCTGAACTGATCTATGAGATGCAGCCTAGGAAGACGGGAATATTTCCAATAAAGACTACCAAGAAATTCCCTCCTTTGAAGACTCAAAAGAAACAGAATTGAGTCTATTTTGACTGGAGGTATTCATGTGGGATGAGTCGGCCTCAACACAAGGGTCCTTCCTGACTACTCCCACTTTACAGATCCCTCTCTAAGAATCTGGTGTAGGCTGATCTAAAGAAGTCTGCTTATTTCTAGGGTGTTGCCTGTCTGTCTCTCTCTCCTGGGGGTAAGGGTTTTACTTTTTAAGGAGTGAAATAGTCACACTAGGAACCAGGTATTTCTTTTATCTTTGGACATTCCTAAGGACATCAGGAGCTTTTAACTTTGGGGAAATCAATACTCTGTACATACTGGGCTAAAGAAAGGATAACAACTCATTCACTTCCTGATCACATCACTCCATCAGATTCTCCTGTGACAAAAGTCCCAGCAAGATGCGGTCACTTAGTGTCCGCTGGGCTTCTCGGGGATCCCACGGACCTGGTGGGACACAGAGTCCCCGGGGACAGCCTCCAAGGCCAGAAGGAAAGAGCTGACTCAGAAGTTGTTCAAAATCAACCAACCAGGAAGCACAGAGCACAAACGACATTTCACATGTTAACACGCGAGTCCCAACACCAAGGTGTAAGATGCCACTGTTCCCAGGGCTGCCAAACTTCATAAATATGAACAATGTGCTGATAGGAAAACAAACTACATGGAAGATGGACCCTAAACCTGCAAGGCTTGAGGCAGGATCTTCACTGGGCTTCCAGTTGCCAGTCTAATACCCACAGGTCCTATGGAGTTCCTGACATTTTAAAAGACCTATCACGCAAGCGCCTTATTGAAGACAAAGTACTCAATGCCTTTTTGTATCTTCTCAAATTCTTCCTTCTTGACACCATAAACCTAGTATGCTCAGGTTTCCATCCTGCCAAAGCTACTCTTTTTGGACCAAGCAGCACAGACAGGACCCAGAACTTGATGTGGACGGCTGTGGCCACAAACCCTTCAGGCTGACCGAGAAACCTGCCCTGTGGTGCTCGCTCTTCAGGAAGAATTGCATTCCTTCTGGAGTGCCCACCAAGAACCCCATGAAAAAGCTATTATTTAACCAGCATGGGAAAGAACCCATTAGGAAGGAAGACATCACCAGCAGCTTTGAGTCACCGGGTGGCTCAGTCAGTTAAGTAACGATGTCTTGGTTTGGATCAAGTCATGATCCATGGTCCTGAGGATGAGCCCCTCTTCAGGCTCTGGACTCACTGCGCAGCTGCCTTGGCGTTTTCTCTCTCTCCCTCCCCCTCTTCCCTTCCCCCCACACCTGTGCCCTCTCTCTTTCAATGGGAGACACCAGTGAAGTGCCACGTTTACTCACATTTGGGTTTGGGGAACTGGGACACCGGAGCAAGAGCAGCCAGAACAACAGCCTCTGAACCATCATGTCTTGGTCCTTTCAAGGGGCGCTGGCGTGACGGGGAGGAGGTGGAGATGGGGGTGGAGTGGAGGGAGGGGTGGGTGGGTAGGGAGGGGTGGGAAGGGGACAGGGTTTTAAGGAGGGATGGGAGCAGGGTAGAAATAGAGGGTGGGATTGGGGAAGGCGTTTGTCAGGAGAAGAAGGGGTCAAGGACAGTGTCAGGGTCAGATTAAGTACTCGAGGGCAGGTTCAGGAAGGGGAGTAGGTCAGCAGGTGTGTAAATCACTACGTCAGGAAATCACTAGGTCAGCACGAAACAGTAGCAGGTTAAGGGATTGGAGGAGGATCCACCGATCTCCAAGCCTTCCCCTGGTTGAACCATTCCTTAGCAACCCAGAGGCTTTATACTCTCTCAACCAATCAGCTGCCTTTGCCCCTGGTAGATCATAATGGACACCCCGCGTGACCTCATATTTAAATAGCCTCTTCCCACCTGGTGCCCCACCACCGCGCCGTCCCAATAACAGTTCCTCTCTCTAGAACTGTGGCCGTCCTTCTTGTTTCTGCTCCCTCCCAACCCAAGTGCCTGTTCCCCTCTTCTGGGCACGCTCTCCTTGCTTCCAGAACTCCTGTCCTAGAGCCATTGGCTGAACAACATAGAAAGCAAAGCAGGACAGAACTGCAACAACGAGCAACTACACAAGCAGAGTGGGAGGTTTCAACCCTCTCTCAGTGACTCAAAGCAGACGGAATATCCATAACATGTAGACCTTGATAGCAAATCATCTGAATCCCACAGCTATATCCGTATGTCTGTCCACAACCCTATGCCACAGTGGAGGACACATTAACTTTAGTCATATAGGATACACTTACAAAAATGCACCCGATTTTGGCCAAAAGGGAAATTTCAGCATGTTTCAGAGGCATGAAATCACACAGAGCATTTTGTGGTAATATAATGGGCTAGAAATCATGGATAAAAACTAACCAGAAATTCCCATGTGTTTAGAAATTGAGAAGTACCTCGGGGCACCTGGGTGGTTCAGTCCTTAAGCGTCTGCCTTTGGCTCGGGTCATGATCCCAGGGTGGTGGGATCGAGCCCCACATCGGGCTCCCCGCTCTGCAGAAAGCCTGCTTTTCCCTCTCCCACTCCCCCTGCTTGTGTTCCCGCTCTCGCTGTGTTTCTCTCTGTCAAATAAATATATCTTAAAAACAATTTATTTTTGAAGTACCTCTAAAATGAAATAGGAGTAAAGAAATCCAAAAGAAAATGCGCTATATTGGAACTGAATGATATGAGCATGATAAAATTGTCATCAAAAATGTCTTTGGCTGGGAATATCCTGGAATCTTGGTGTGAGAAGACTGCATGGTCTGAAAATCAAACCTTATAGACCGAGAAGTACAAATCTTACCTGGTTGAGGATAAAGCAAACCCATCCTGACTTAGTCCTGCTGTCATTTCTTACCCATGCCCCAGACTCCTCCTCTGCCCCTGCCCAGTCCCCCAGATGGGCTGGCACCATGTGGTGGCCACAGTAGGCTCCACGAAGGCATGTCAGAGTGTCCCCTGAACCGGGAAGTTTGATACAGCCCTCTGACGTGCTCTGACCAGTGAGGTGTGAGTGGGAGTGAGGCGTGCCATCTCGAACAGAGCACTTAGGACAACTGGGTCTGGCACCCCCTCTGTCCATCTCCTCTAGCACCTGGCTGTTACCAATGGTGGGTACTCTTTTATCCTGCTCCCAGAAAGACCATGCAGACATGTGGCAGGAGCAAAATAAGATACTTCCCTAGTAGGAGCCACTAAGACGAGGGGCGTCTAGTTACTCACAGTAACATTAGCCCATCCTAACTGGCATGCATCCTCCAGTCTACTCTCTAGCAGGCAGCAGAACCTTACGTGCGAAGCATGGACTCTGTCATCAGATACACGTGGGTTTGGGTTCAGCTCTGCCCTTTCCTTCACTCCAACCTCAGGCAAGTTGCTGTGAGTCTCTGAGCCTCCCCTGTTTCCATTCTGTCATATGGATGTTTATACCATCTCAGGATTGGGGAGGGATTAAATGAAATCATAATTCATGGAAAGCTTTGAGTCCCGCACCAGGCACACATAGTAAATGGTCAATAAATATTAGCTCTCTACCTTTAGGTCTCAAAGGGAAACACACAGAAAGCACAGCACTGTAATTGTACAAAATAAAGACACGTTAACCTTGGGGCCTGTGTAGCCCCTCAAACTTTGTTTTTCAACAAACAGCATGATATTTACATTCATTCACAGCCTTTTTCCTCTCAACAAGATACTGTACTCTGTCTAGGTTACAAATAAATATCTGCATCATGTTTTAAGATATATAATACTAAATACCATGAATAAGTCAATCATTTCTCTAATGTTGGACACATTCATAGGTTGCACAGAATCAAACACAAATGAAATAGAATAAAGTCTATCATAATGTATTACAGGCCTGAGTAAATATTATTTTGTTAACCTTTCTTTGTGATGTATCTCTATAGGTATCGGGTTGCAATTTAAATTGCGTTCCTGGAGAGAGGCTAAGGTTGTGGAGGTTTAGGAGACCGTCATTTCGTCTGCTCCCAGGAATTCAGCTAGATGCCTATCAAACCATTGTGAATACCTGTGAACTCAACCAGAATGGAATGGAGGAGAAGCTGCAACTCTACAAATACAAAAGTGACTACTTTCTATAAGGAGGAGGTGCGAAAAAGTGAATGCGAGGCCATATGTGGGCAGATAGACTGCAGGGGGAGGGAACCTCCGTAAGCTGGCTACCGGAAAGTGACATAGTAGCAGAATGCCAAGTCAGACTTTTGAGAAGTCAGCTCCAGTGAGGGATGTCCCTGCCTGAAAAGTACCCAGGTGGCAAAACAGGGCAGAATCCTAGGTGGGACAGCATGACCTCAGAATCCCCAGGATAACAGACATAACAGGGGTGCCTTAGTGGGGCAGAGCTCCCAGGTGTGGAAGCAGGAGAAGCCGGCTGGAATCAGCGAGCCCAGGAGTGGGCTCTCAGCTCAGGGATTCCATATACCATGAGCCACAGCATGCTCAGGTGACTGCTCTCCAAGCAGGGGCCCAGCAAGCAGCAGAACCAGGGAGCCCCTCCCCCAGTCCTCCTCTGGGGAGCAAAGGCTCAAGGTGTTCACCACAGGAGTCTGCAGGGTTTGGAGATTCAATCGAGTTCCCGGCATGAGATACAACTGCTCAGTCACAGGCTGGGTGAACAGAGACAGCGGACGGAGACCAGGGAGACCAAAGGGACTGACTGCTTTTACCTGAGGGAGCACTCAGGGGTGGGGCCTTGAGCTCTTGCCTCCGGGGTTGGAGTTTGGGTGGCTGCCATTTTCATTCTCATCGTCTAAAGCAGCCGGGAAAGCCTTCAGGGAACAAAAGCCACACAGAGCAAACCAGACCAGGTTACTTAGCCCGGCCCTCTGGCAAGGGCGGTACAATTCCGCGCTGGCAAAGACAGTTGAAAATCAATGCAACAAGCCCCTCCCCAAGATCAGCAAGAACATCCATCCAAGAACAATTATACCAATCATTGAGAATTGCAAGACTCCAGTGCTAGGGAACATGTAGGATTCATGTTTTTTCCCCAGGATTCTTGAGTCTTTCTATTTTAATTTCTTTGCTCTTTCATTTTTCCACCAATTTCTTATTTGATCAACTCTTTTCTTTTTTTTAAGATTTTATTTATTTATTTAATTGACAGAGAGAGAAAGCGACAGTCAGAGAGGGAACACAAGCAGGGGCAGTGGGAGAGGGAGAAGCAGGCTTCCTGCCGAGCAGGGAGCCCGATGCAGGGCTAGATCCCAGGACCCTGGGATCATGACCTGAGCTAAAGGCAGTCGCTTAACCAACTAAGCCACCCAGGTGCCCCATATCCACTCTTTTCTTAAAATCATTTTAAGTTTTCATGTGTACGGTTACCTTCTAGCCTTCCACTGCATTTAATTTTGTTTTTGGAAATATTTGCATATTTCTTTCCTTACAGTGTTGGGATGCAGTTTCCTCTAACAGACCAAATATACCCAGAGCCTAATGTATGGCTAACGTTCTCTTCATTGTCTGATCATATTCTCTTTTATTGCCCCCTCTTCTTTTGCTTTGTTTCTTTGGGGGGGGGTTGTTTTGTTTTCTTGAATTGGAATATTTTAATCTTTACAGATACATTCAATCTTTTCAATGTATTTAATTTATTATTCAGCCATCAGAAAAGATGAATACCCACCATTTGCATCGACATGGATGGAACTGGAGGGGATTATGTTACGTGGAGTAAGTCAAACAGAGAAAGACTATTCTCATACGGTTTCTCTCATAGGTGGAACATAAGCGGTAGCACAGACGACATAGGGGAAAGGAAGGAAATCCAACGGGAGCAAAATCAGAGAGGGAGATGAACCATAAGAAACTATGGACCCCAAGAAACAATCCGGAGGTTTGAGACGGGAGGACGGTGGGAGGAGGGGTAACAGGGTGATGGGTATTGAGGAGGGCATGTGGTGTGATGAGCACTGGGTGTTATACTTAACTAATGAACCACTGAACACTGCATCAAGGACTAATTATGTACTATACAGTGGCTAACGGAACATAATAGAAAAATTTATTTCTGTATATATAAGCTTTTCTTTCTTTACAATTTTGAGATGTAGTTTCCTCTAACAAACTAAACAAAATACACTCAGGTTAGAGTTTATGACTCTGTTCTATTCACCTGTGTGTATATTCTTTTATTCTCCTTGTTTTTTTCACTTAAATTTCGTTTTTATAGTTACGTTCAATTTTAGATTTTACATGGTCTTCATCTTAATTGTTGTACATGTATAAGTTTTTTTTTTTTTTCTTTACAACTTTGGGATCTCGTTTTCTAAGAAACAGACCAAAATCCACACAGGATCCAGTACACTGTTTACTATATATTTCTCTCGGGTCATTGTTGGCATTTTAGTATTTTGTTCTCTCATTCATCAATCCTTTGCCGGACAGAATAACATTGAAAAACTCACCTCAAAAAAAGAGAACAAGACACAGTACTGATTGTCAGGGACCTCATCGGTATGGACAGAAGTAAGATGTTGGAACTTGAGTTCAGAATAATGATTAGAGAGATAACTAGCTGGGCTTGAAAAGAGCATAGGTGACACTAGAGAATCCCTTCCTAGAGAAACAAAAGAACTAAAATCTAATCAAGTCAAAATCAAAAAGGCTATTAATGAGATGCAATCAAAAATGGAGGCTCTAAGGCCCAGGATAAATGAGGCAGAACAGAGTATTAGGGATAAAGAAGACAAAATGATGGAGAATAAAGCAGCTGAGGAAAAGAGAGATAAAGAACTACTGGATTATGTGGGGAGAATTCGGGAGATATCTGATACCATAAAGTGAGACAATAATAGAATAATTGGGATCCCAGAAGAAGAGGAGAGAGACAGGGGCATAAGGCAGGTTGGAGCAAATTGTAGCAGAAAACTTCCCTAATCTGGAAGACAAAACAGGCATCCAATTCCAAGAGGCACAGAAAATCGCCCTGAAAATCAATGAAAATAGGTCAACACCCTAACGGATAATAGTGAAACTTGCAAATCTCAGAGACAAAGAAAAACACTTGAGAGCAGCTCAGGCCAAGAGGTCCTTAACCTACAATGGGAGACACCTAAGACTGGCAGCCATGATTACTTTAGCTAGCTAGGATGTCCATCAAAATACAAGGAGAGATAAACAGCTTCCAGGACAAACAGAAACGAAAAGAACTTCTGATTAAAAAACCAGCCCTACAATAAATACTAAAAGGGATCCATGAAGCAAAGAGTGAGCTCCAAAGTAACACAGACCAGAAAGGAACAGAGACAGTATACAGAAACAGTGACTTTACAGGGAATCCAATGGCACTAAATTCGTATCTTCCAATAGTTACTCTGAATGTAAATGGGCTAAATGCCCCAATCAAAAGACCGAGAGGATCGGATTGAACGAAAAAACAACACCCACCCATATGCCGTCTGAAAGAGACTCATTTCAGACACAAAGACACTTCCAGATTGAAAGTGAGGGGGTGGAAAACCATTTATCATGCTAATGGACATCCAAAGAAAGCTGGGGTGGCAATCCCTATATTAGATTTAAAATCAAAGACTGTAAGAAGAGATGAGGAAGGACACTGCATCATCATTAAAGGGTCCATCCGACAAGAAGTTCTAACAATTGTAAATATGTATGCCCTGAACTTGGGGGCAGCCAGTTAGTAACAAAATTAAAGAATCATGTCGGTAATAATACAAGGATAGTAGGGGATGTTAACACCCCATTCAATGCAATGGACAGATCATCTAAGCAGAAAATCAACAAGGAAACAAGGGTTTTGAATGACACACTGGACCAGATGGACTTCCCAGTTATATTCAAACATTCCACCCTAAAGCAACAGAATACACCTTCTTCGCAAGTACACATGGAACATTCTCAAGAATTGATCACATACTGGCTCACAAGTCGGTAACAAAAGAGCGGATCAGTCCCTGCGTATTTTTGGACCACAATCCTTTGAAATTGGAATTCAATCAGCAGAGGGCATTTCGAAAGAACTCAAATACATGGAGACTAAAGAGCGTCTTGCTAAAGAATGAATGGGACAACCAGGAAATTAAGGAAGAACTTAAAAACTCATGGAAACAAATGAAAATGAAAACACAACTACCGAAGACCTTTGGGATGCAGCAAAGGCAGTCCTAACAGGGAAAGAGATACCACTACAAGCCTTTCTCAATGAACAAGGAAGGTGTCAAAACACAAACCTAACATTACGCCTAACGAAGCAGGAGAAAGAACCTCAATTAAAGCCTGAAACAAGCAGGAGAACAGACATAAGATTAGGGCAGAAATCAAGGAAATAGAAACCAAAGGAACAGTAGAACAGATCAAAAAAAAACTAGGAGCTGGTTCTTTGGAAGAATTAATAAGATGGAGAAATCCCTGCCCAGACTTATCAAAAAGAAAAGAGAAAGGACCTAAATAAGTAAAATCCTGAATGAAAGAGGAGAGATCAAAATGAACACCAAAGACACAAACAATTATAAGAACATATTAAGAGAAACTAAATGCCAACAGATTAGGCAATCTGGAAGAAATGGATGCATTCCTAGAGAAGTCTAAACTACCAAAACTGAACTAGGAAGACATAAAGAACCTGAAGAGACCCATAACCAGCAAGGAAACTGAAGCAGTCAGTAATCAAAGATCTCCCAACAAACAAGAGCCCAGGGCCAGACGCCTTCCCAGCGGAATGCTACCAAACATTTAAAGCAGAATTAATACCCATTCTTCTAAAGTGGCGTCAAAACACAGAAATGGAAGGAACACTTCCAAACTCTTTCTATGAGGACAGCATTACCTCAATCCTAAAACCAGACAAAGATCCCCCACCAAAAAGGAGAATTATAGACCAATACACCTGATGAACATGGATGCAAAAATTCTCACCAAATACTAGCCAAAAGGATCGAACAGTCCATTAAAAGGATTATTCACCACGACAAAGTGGACCTTATTCCTGGACTGCAAGGAGGGTTCAACCTGTGCAAATCAATCAGTCGGATACACAACATTAATAAAAGAAAGGGTAAGAAACATAGGATCCTGTCAATAGATGCAGAAAAAGCACTGGACAAGTACAGCATCCTTTCTTGATTAAAACTCTTCACAGTGTAGGGATAGATGGCACATGCCTCAATATCATAAAAGCCATCTATGAAAAACCCATTCATTCTCAATGGGGAAACACTGACAGCTTTTCCCCTAAGGACAGGAACATGACAGGGATGTCCACTATCACCACAGCTGTTCAACATTGTCCTAGCCTCAGCAGTCAGATAACAAAAAGAAATAAAAGGCATCTGAATCGGCAAAGAAGAAAGCAAACTTTCACTCTCTGCAGATGACACGAAAGTCTATATGGAAAACCCAAAAGACCACACCCCAAAACTGCTAGACACATACAGGAATTCAGCAATGTGGCAGGCTATAAAATCAATGCACAGAAATCAATTGCATTTCTATTCACAAACAATGCCAACGAAGAAAGAGTAATTAAGGAGTTGATCCCGTATACAACTGAACTTACAATCAGAAGACACCAAGGAATAAAACTAACCAAAGAAACAAAGGACCGGTCCTCTGAAAACTACAGAATACTCATGAAAGAAATTGAGAAAGACACAAAGAAATGGAAAAACGTTCCATGATCATAGACTGGAAGAACAAATAGTAGTAAAATATCTATGCTCCCTAGAGCAAATTCTACCTTCAATGCAATCCCTATCCCAAAATGTAAGAGAAGAAACCAACAAAATCCTAGAGGAGGACACAGGCCATGACATCTATGACCTCGGCCAGAGCAACTTCTTGCTAGATACATCCCCAAAGGCAAAAATGAACTACTGGGACTTCATCAAGACAAGAAGCCCTTGCACAACAAAGGAAACAGTCGACAAAACTAAAAGACAACTGAGAGAATGGGTGAAGATATGGTAAATGACATTACAAATAAAGGGCTAGTATCCAAGATCTGTAAAGATCTTCTCAAACTCAACACCCAAAGAACAAATAATCCAGTCAAGAAATAGGCAGAAGATATGAATAGACATCTCTCCAAAGAAGACATCCAAATGGCCAAACAGACACATTTAAAGATGATCCGCATCACTTGGTATCAGGGAAATACAAATCAAAAGCGCAATGAGATACCACCTCATACCAGTCAGAATGGCTAAAATTACTAAGTCAGGATGTGACAGATGTTGGCGAGGATGTGAAGAAAGGGGAACCGCTTACACTGTTGGTGGGAATGCAAGCTGCTGCAGCCACACTGGAAAACAGTATCGAGGTTCCCCATGAAGTTGCAAAGAGAGCTACTGGTACCCTACTACCCAGAAATTGCACTACTGGGTATTTACCCAAAAGTCGAAAATGTAGTGATCTGAAGGGGCCCCTGCACCCCAATGTTCATAGCAGCAATGTCCACAATAGCCAAACTATGGAAAGAGCCCAGAGACCCATGGAGAGATGAATGGATAAGATGTGGTATATATACACAATGGAATATTCCACAGCCATCAAAGAAATGAAATCCTGTCACTTGCAATAATGTGGATGTTTAGAGGGTATAATGCTAAGCAAAATAAGTTAATCAGAAAAAGATAGGGCGCCCGGGTGGCTCAGTTGTTTAAGCGACTGCCTTCGGCTCTGGTCACGATCCTGGAGTCCCGGGATCGAGTCCCGCATCGGGCTCCCTGCTCAGCGGGGAGTCTGCTTCTCCCTCTGATCCTCTCCCCTCTCATGCTCTCTCTCTCTGTCTCATTCTCTCCCTCAAATAAAATAAATAAAATCTTAAAAAAAAAGAAAAACACAATGATTATATGATCTCACTAGTATACGGAATTTAAGAAACAAAACAGAGGATCATAGGGAAAAAGAGGGAAAAATAAACCAAGGTGAAATCAGAGAGGTAGACAAACATAAAGACTCCTTAATCATAGAAAGGAGACTGAGGGCTGCTGAAGGGGAGGAGGGTGGAGGATGGGGTGTCTGGGTGCCGGGCGTTAAGGAGGGCACATGATGTATGGAGCACTGTGTGTTCTATAAGACTGATATCACTGACCTCTACCTCTGAAACCAATACTACATTATATGTTGAATAACTGAATTTACATTAATCCAAACCTAAAAAAGAAAAAAGAAAAAAAGAAAATGTATTCCTTACTATGACTAATGGTTTGAAAAATGTGTGGCAGTTGTTGATTTCTTTTTTTGTTTTGTTTTCTTTCTTTGGCCATTGCCTCTCGTGGTTCATCTTCCACTCTCATTCCCCCCTTTCATTTTTTCCTTCCTTCTCCTAATGTCCTCCATGCTATTCCTTATGTTCCACAAATAAGTGAATCCATACGATAACTGTCTTTCTCTGCTTGACTTGTTTCACTTAGCATAATCCCCTCCAGTTCTATCCACGTCGATACAAATGCATTCATCCTTTCTGATGGCTGCGTAATATTCCACTGTATTTGTGGACCACATCTTCTTTATCCCTTTGTCTGTTGAAGAGCATCTCGGCTCCTTCCACAGTTTGGCTAGTGTGGACATTGCTGCTATGAACATTGGGGTGCATGCGCCCCTTCTTTTCACTACATCTGTGTCTTTGCAGTAAATGCCCAGTAGTGTAATTGCTGGGTCATAGGGTAGCTCTAATTGTAACTTTTTGAGGAAGCTGCATACTGTTTTCCAAAGTGGCTGCACCAATTTCATTCCCACCACCAGTGTAAGAGGGTTCCCATTTCTCCTCAACTTCTCCAACATCTGTTGTTTCCTGCCTTCTTAATTTATGCCCTTCTAACTGTAAGGTGGTATCTTAATGGGGTTTTGATTTGAATTTCCCTGATGGCTTTTCTTTTTCGAATTTTGAAAGATGACAAATAGCCTTCAGGGGCGCCTGGCTGACTTAAGCGTCCGACTCTTGATTTTGGTTCAAGTTGATCTCAGGGTCATGAGATCAAGCCCTGCGTTAGGGTCCATGCTCCATAGAGAATCTTACCTGAGATTCGCTCTCTCCCTCCCACTTTATCCTTCTCCTCTCACTCTCTCCCTCTCAAAAATAAATAAATGTATCTTTTAAAAAAGGAAAGAAAGATTACAAATATACTCTCTGGATATTTCTAGACACTTATCTGATTTTTTTTCTGTAGGTTGATTTGTGAGCCATGGATCCCTTTTCGTTTGCTGACACAGGATAGAGGTTCCCGCTGATTGAATTGGAGCCCCCCAAATCCCTAAGTTGAATGCTTCTTCAGTAGAGAAAAATGCTCACTCCATGGGCTACATAAGCTCCACCCCAGCCACCCTATGACCTTTGGGGCAGCAGAGCCCACGGCCCACTGGAGGGGACCAAATGCCATCCCTCTGCCCTCTCTCACCTTCCTGGGGTACTTATGCGGGGCTGTCACTGACTTCACATGCTGCTGCAGCTCCTCCATGAGCTGGTCCCTGACATGGGAGACGAATTCCACTGTCAGGACAATAAACGCCCTCAACACCTGCAGCGCAGAACAAGAATGGAGGCTCAGGGGCAGTGGCAATCAAATGTGTAGTGTAAATCATGAACAGACATTTGTCCAAAGAAGACATCCAAATGGCCAACAGACACATGAGCAAGGGCTCAACATCGCTTGGCATCAGGGAAATCCAAATCAAACCCTCGATGAGATACCACCTCACACCAGTCAGAGTGGCTAAAATTATCTAGTCAGGAAACAACAGATGTTGGCGGGATTGCGGAGAAAGGGCAACCCTCCTACACTGTTGGTGGGAATGGAAGCTGGTGCAAACCCTCTGGAAAACAGTATGGAGGTTCCTCAAACAGTTGAAAATAGAGCTACCATACGATCCAGCAATTGCACTACTGGGTATTTACCACAAAGATACAGATGTAGGGATCCGAAGGGGTACACGAACCCCGATGCTTATAGCAGCAATGTCCACAATAGCCAAACTGTGGAAAGAGCCAAGATGTCCATCGACAGATGAATGGATAAAGAAGAGGTGGTATTATACACACTGGAATATTATGCAGCCATCCAAAGGAATGAGATCTTGCCATTTGCAACGACGTGGATGCAACAGGGGGCGTTATGCTGAGTGACATAAGTCAATCAGAGAAAGACATAGCATATGACCTCACTGATATGAGGAATTCGGAATCTCAGGAAAGAACCTGAGTGTTGCTGGGGTGGTGGGGGGTGGGAGGGATGGGGTGGCTGGGTGATAGGCATTGGGGAGGGTATGTGCTATGGTGATCTCTGTGAATTGTGCAAGACTTTTGAATCACAGATCTGTACTTCTGAAACAAATAATGCAACATATGTTAAGAAAAAAGAAAAAGAAGAAGATAGCAGGAGGGGAAGAATAAAGGGGAGTAAGTCGGAGGGGGAGACAAACCATGAGAGACCATGGACTCTGAAAAACAAACTGAGGGTCCTAGAGGGGAGGGGGGTGGGGGGATGGGTTAGCCTGGTGATGGGTATTAAAGAGGGCACATTCTGCGTGGAGCCCTAGGTGTTATGCACAAACAATGAATCATGGAACACTACACGTAAAACTAACGATGTAATGTATGGTGATTAACATAACAATACAAAATTTAAATAAAAAGATGAAAACAAGGAGGGAGACAAACCCTAAGAGACTCTTAACCATAGGAAACAAACTGAAGGTTGCTGGAGGGGAGGTGGGTGAGGCGCAGGGTTTAACTGGGTGATGGGTATTAAGGAGGGCACATGATGGGATGAGCACTGGGTGTTATATGCAACTGAAGAATCACTGAACTCTACCTCTGAACCTAATGATGGCTAATCCTTAGTTTAACTGATGGCTATTCCTTTGGCTAATTGAATTAAAATAAAAAAAATAATTTAAAATAATTTAAAAAAAGAATATTCAGAGAAAATGCTTCTTCTCGGTTATTGATGGTAAAACAGATGTAGCCCATCAATGAGGAAATCTTCAATTATAAGAGATATCATATTAAGAATAACGTCATAAAGGGGCACCCGGGTGTCTCAGTGGGTTAAGCAGCTGCCTTCGGCTCAGGTCATTTCTCAGGGCCCTGGGATCGAGCCCGGCATCGGGCTCCATCTCAGCAGGGACTCATCTTCACACTCGGCCTCGCCCCTTCCATTCATGATCTCTCTTCCTCTCACAAATTATTAAATAGAATTTTAAAAAACAAAGAATTGTGTCATAAGAAATGATACTTCTGTAGATTTTTCTTATCATGGAGAAAAAAATGATAAGTTTAGTTTCTTAAATTAATAAATTATAAGATGATACTGTCATAAGATTGCTCATATCCATACCCTGAATGTTAACTAAGTAGAATTTAAATAAAAAATTGAAAACAAAAAATAATTGTTCATATCCAGATATATGATAATGAAACAACTGTAGCATGTTTGTAAAAGAACAGAAGACAATATTTCTTCCCCCAAAATGATTATGTCAGTTGCATCTTGCTCAGCAAATAGCCTTAATTTAACAGGCAACTCTCTGCATTTATGAGTTCAAATATGCAAAACTTCAAAATTTCATATGTTTTCCACATTCAGTGAACTTATGAGATAGTCTCATGTTTTAGACATAAATATAAAGTATCAAATGAAGAAACACAGTAAAATGAAATGAAATCATACTGATACAAGGAGATGACACTTTTCATGTAACTTGTCAAGGTGGGATGATATTTTCAAATGGGCGGGAAAAGTTTCAAAAAACCTAAACAACAAATCTTGAAATTATACAAAGGTGCATGCTCATCAAAAGGTCTGTCTTCTTTCTGACAAAAGACGGAAAGGATCTTTGAAAGTACATGTGAGGAATGTAAAACTAAGGAAGATACAGGAATATTATATCTGAAATAGAAATCAGCATCTAAGGAAAATAAAAGAAAAAATTTGGAAGTGCATGAACCAGTGGATGTAAGCATCTATTTTAATGTCTTAAAAAAAAAATACCATCATGCTTTTTCTTCAAACACTGATTCACAATCTCAGGTGAAAAGAGATATGCTGGGGCGCCTGGATGATTCAGTCACTTAAGCGTCTGTCTCAGGTCTTGATCTCAGGGTCCCAGAGATCGAGTCCCATGCCAGGCTCCCTGCTCAATGTTGAGTCACCTTCTCCCTCTGCCGTCCCCCGCCCCACCCCCGTGGTCCTGGCATAAAATCTTAAAAAAAAAAAAAAAAAAAAAAAGGAAGAAGGAGAAGAAAGAAAGAAAGAAAAGGAGATGAGATAATGAGTACATTTGAAAGGTAATATGGATGAGCTTCCTTCCAAGGAAGACAGGAAAGGATAATTATAACAAATCAAGTTTCAGGTGTAAATTTAACAGTAAAATAATGGAAGTTTTAGGACATCAAGTACCGGTCAAGTTTTCAGTCATTTCCAACTACTGTAACATTGTCGGCAAAAAATAACGATTGAAAATTAATAAAAGCATGTTTAAGTGGAGGACACTCTGTGCTTTTACCTGGGTCTCTGGCTCCAGCAGATCTCAGAAAGTGGGATCTCAGCTCCTCGTTGTAGAATGTTCTGACAGCAGTTCTTGTATTCGTGTCCCAACTGAATGCAGCTCCCCTTTCTCTGAATTGGAGTCAGGATTTCTCCCCAGAAACAAGCCTGCATCTATAACAAACCAACCACAGCATCTCTGAAGTGACGTCGCAGGACCCCTCAATCCACGGATCCCTGAGTAAAACAGGTCTTGTTCAAATACCCTCAGGGAAAAGGAGGAATGAACCAGGGGAGCAGGCCCCCACATGCAAGCGACTGTGCTGCGCACCTACCAGCACTCCTGGGGAAGCCGCCCAGAGCCCCCTCCTCAGCACTCACGCAACAAAGCAGCTTTTCTCAGTCGCACCTCAGGAGACACCAAGTGGCTGCAAAGCCGCCAGGGTCTCCCACAGGGCG
Source organism: Eumetopias jubatus (assembly GCF_037043125.1). Taxonomy (NCBI): domain Eukaryota; kingdom Metazoa; phylum Chordata; class Mammalia; order Carnivora; family Otariidae; genus Eumetopias; species Eumetopias jubatus. Next base: position 749,502 of record NW_028274885.1, read on the forward strand.
GCAGCAGAACCTACTGGAACCGCAGCTCTGGCTCTCTATCCTGGGGCAGCCACAGTGGGGCTGGATCCTTGGGCTGCTACAGAAGTCCTTCCTGCTCTGAGATACCCTGGGTCAGGCCAAGCAAAGACACCTCCCCCTCTGGGTTGGAGGTGAGCAGGTGCCCTCTGCTGGCTGCCCTGGGAATCCCTAGAATGCTCAAAACCATGGCCCCTCAGCTGGAGGGACAGAGCATGCTCAGGTCCAGCCAAGCCCTCTCTCTCCATGACAGATCCTGAGGCTTGGCCCCACACCCCAAGCAAAAGGATGTACCCATCTTCCCAAGTGAAATGGCCTCTACAAAGCTCAGCCCTAGGGAGGTTGGAGCTTTCCTCTCAGGGAAATCTGATCGCCTGCTTTCCCACCTTCTCTGGTCCCAACATTCGGATCGCCTACATCGACTTCCTCCACCCTGGTGTATGGCCCACCCCCAACACCTAGACCAGCAACCTCTTTTCATCCTTGCAATTCCTCTTGGTCTCTGCTTCTCTCTACCGCATCTCTCTCTTTGTTCCTCTCACTTTCTAGGTCTTGCCCAATCCCCCCTCCACTCATTCAGTGTCTCTCTCCCTGACAGTCTCTTTCCCTCTCTCTCCCCAGGCCCTCAGGCCTTCTGCTCTGTGCAGCCCTGTCCACGACCACAGGGAACAACCTCTCCTGTCTGCCCCTCTCTGCTGCCATCATTTGGCCCAGGCCCTGCTCACAGGGTATGACCATCTGATTTACCAAGCCTCCTCAGGCTGAACTTGACTGCAGCAGTGCAGTAAGCAGCCACTTCTGGACAGAAACCCTGGACACCTTAGTGGCCCAGCCATGACCCCAAGATACTGGAGAATGGCTGCTTCCATAACCTGGGAAGAAGGAGGGCTTTGCAAGATCCAGGAGCTCTGGTGCAGAATGGATTGGAGTAAACAACCTAAAAAGTGACAGAGGCATACACCCAAATCCTCCTGTGTGGTGAGGGACGAATGGGTCTCCTGTAATTGGCCTCTTCCCTGCCCATCCCCGAACAAGGACACTGGGGAGGATTAGGGGCATCATGGGTCTTACCAAGAAAACTGCCACATTCAGCCCCCACTCAGAGCCCACCTGCGGTTGGGGGGCAGCTGGTGACGTGAAACCAGTGCACAAAATATGGATTAATGCAGAGCCTCCTCACCAGTCTCTCAGGGCCACTAGGGATGATTCATTCATTCCTCACCATCACAACAGACCGCTGCCTGGGGACAGACTCCTGTCCTGCCGATCGACACACACACCCTAAACTAGCAGGTGCCATGTGCTCAAGTGTATCTATCACCTGAGTTAATACAACCACCAACAGACCTAAATACAAGATGTGTCCGCCTCCCCAGAGGATTTCTTACGCCCCGTGCAGGAAAGATACGACAACGGGGAATCCTGCTACTGTCCTCCATCACCACCATTGCTGCCAGTGTGTTCTGGGTACGGGATTCACACTGTGCACTCGAAGGGAAGTGAGTGTAGGGCCTCCTGAAGGCAGACGCTGATGCAGAGACAGAACTGTGAAAGGTTTATTTGGGGGATACCAGGAGAGACAGAGCACAGGGGACAGGACGGGCAGGGACAGCATTCAGGACATTAGGCTGATCTGACAATTTTCTAAATTTATACACACACAGCCTGGTTGTAATTGCTCAGGGAGGTCTTCAAATTTCAAATGTAGTGTCCTGTAAGGCAAATAGATTTGGGTTAGTACACTGTGACCTTCTGTTTTCCTAAATGCATTTGCTTCCTATACTCTATTTGAGGCCTTGAATGGACACCTGAGTGTGTGGCTGCCTCCACGAGTCTATATGTAATAGAAAACAATTGTCTTCACATCCCAGGTATAGATCTCTGAATGTACAGGTTCTTGTAATGATCTTTTACTTCATTCTTAGCTAGGACCTAAAACTTTTTAGAAAATAAAAAGGGGTCTTTGCCTTATTTTTGAAATCAGGATTGACAAACTCTGGGCTGAGGTGTTATACTCTCAGTGTAATGGTGTGGACTGAAGTGAACATCTTTTCATACTCATCTGCATGGTGCTATTTTCATTTAAACAGTGAGAAGGGGGCGTGGCCAACAGCCCAGATGTTTTACATATTCTTTTTCTTTTTTTCCGACAGAGAGACGGAGACAGAGAAAGGGCAACGTTGTGCACGAACGGGGAGGGTGGCGGGAGAGAGAAACACCTAGGTAGGCTCCACACTCAACGCCGAGCATGACTTGGGGCTCGATCTCAGAACCTTGAGATCATGACCTGAGCAGAAATCAAGAGTCTGATCCTTAACCCACTGAGCCATCCAGGGGCCCCTGCAGATTCTTCATGTACTTCAACTCCTATTCTTCTAATCAGCTCAGAAACCAATATACTCCCCTTTCACAGATAACAAAGCTGAGGCTCTAAGTAGACCCCACTGGAAGCTGGCATCTGGGCTGAGAAATCAGGCACACGGGTAAATCTGCAGGATGCTGTGACGACGTTCAGGGAGATGAAAAGTGCAGCCAGAGTGGTGACTCAGAGGCAGAGGCGTAGTGACAGGAATCCAGCTAGGGTGGATCCTGGTCAATCCTGAATTCCCCACGAAGATTCTGGCTCAGGCTGAAGGCCAAGGCAGCCACTCTGCTGATCTTGGTCCCGTCTTCACTTTTTCTCACTGGGGCCCACAAACTCAGGCAGACAAGAATCCCCAAAGGAACCAAGTTAAATTTCCCAAATTTCCACCACATTCTGTCACCCAGTTCAGAACCTTCAGAAATCCAGCGGAAACAACAATCTTTATAGAGTATGAAGGAATAGCTTTACGGCAACAGTGACGTTCTAGTACAAATAACTGCATTATCCACACTGTGTGACGGACACAGGAAGCAACTCGGTGTGGATCTCACGGTGTCCTCACACTCACTGCTCAGGCTCCTAGCCTGCCAGGAACAGCCCACGCTCTACCCGAGAGAGTCCCATCCACTCCCCTGAGCACCTCCATCCTTCTCATCCACAACCTCCTGTTTCTAGTGACTCATGGCTCCCTCTCTTGTCCTTCAGATCCATCGCTGGTGCTTCCCTTTTACGGAACACAACATCTATGTTGTTTAACGAATGTGTCCCTCCCTGTTCTCAGACACGTTAAATTTATAACCTGCAGAGTAGGAGTCATCCCCGACGGACTCTGAGAAACAAACTGAGGGTTCTAGAGGGGAGGGTGGTGGAGGGATGCGTTAGCCTGGTGATGGGTATTAAGCAGGGCACGTCCTGCGTGGAGCACTGGGTATTATGCACAAACAATGAACAATGGAACATTATATCCAAAACTACTGATGTCATGTATGGTGATTAACATAACAATAAAAAATTAAGAAAAAAAAGAGTAGGCGTCATCCTTCCCGGAGCATGGAATATTGTCTCTGTAGAGTGTGCGTGCACATACCCGCTGTGCCCAGCTTTCAGAGAAGAGTGGCTCTCCTTCACCACAACGGGACCTGCCAACCACCTCAGTATGAGTAAAAGACAAAGAGCATCAAATGTATCTCCTGAGCAACCTGAAGAATGTTATCATGTTCACTCTCCCATAACATAAGAGGCCTGCATGCAGGACTGCTATTCCTTATGGAGGATGCCCCAGCGTCTGTATCTGACCCGCGTCAGAGAAAAGACAGAAGACCATCCCATTGGAAGTGACTCAGCAACATTCCAACACACCGTCTACACCTGTCTAGAGCATCTGCCACTGTTTGTCATTCTCATCACCCTTTCCGGACAAGAGGGTTTCCCACAAGTATCCACTGACTGGCGAGGACAAGGAACAGACCCCTACCCTAACGATTAATCAAGGGACAGTAGCCTTGCTTCGGGTGTTTATATAACGAATGAAATGACAGCTCAAACTCAACACGCTGCAAACAAAGTGAGAGGTGTGTATCATCCCTCTCAGACAACAAATGTGGACACAGGACGTGCACGATGGTAAGAAATATATGTCTCCATTGGGTAAGAAAGACACTTCCTTTGCAACAACGGCACCTCCCCCACTGCTCAGTGCATGGAAATAGGTACCACAACACATGTATGTCCTGAGAAACTTCAGGATGTTAAAACGTGCCTAGCCAGGATTCCCCTTGTAATGTCAAGGCTTCGGCAAAACTCTGTGTTTCTTCCACCGACACAACCCTAAGGTGATGATCTGGAAACAGAGAAGCCTGTAGGCCCTGAATGAAGACTTAGCATTTTGAAATGTAAATGACACCACACACAGATCCTAGGACAAACCCAACAGATACAAGTTCAGGACAGGGTGCTGCCCAGACAGGAAGAGGATTCCAGAAATGATTACAACTAAAAACAGCCACAGTATTTACTGGTCCTTCTGCGGGACCTTTCTGGGCGGGGTGCCGCTGTTGTCCCCTTGAGTGCCACAGGTTTCTGAATATGACTGAAGCCCTAGAAGGGATGGAGGTGGATTCAGACTGGCCTTGACCATGCAGGATGTAAGCCAACGGTCTACACCTGCCCCACCCTATTCCACTCTCTCCCACTCCCACGTCTCATCCAGATGCAGAGAGTTTCTCACACGTCTCCTCTTACTCCTGTGGACAAAGGAGAAGACCAATCCCTCACCCCTGAGGATTTGACCACTCCACCCAGGGACAGATGGTTTCATAACTATTCAATAACACTGGAAAACTGAGGCCTCTACAAAAAGAGTGAAGGGATGGTTGCACTCCATCCATCCCAGAGCCCAAACCATTGTGTCTGTGCTATGCACCTGGGCAATGCTTTCATGTTTGTCTTTTGCAAAATGTCACTTTTCGTCTCCATGGCAGACACCTGGTGCCCAGTTCTGTAGGATGAAACAAGACAGTCCATGAAATGGACGTCCACAGAAAGCTGAGGAATGATAGTATGTCCTCACTCAGGTCTATCCTTGCATCCCAAAGCCTTGTGGTACCTCCTCTACATCTTCTCCCCTGACAGAAGTACTTAAACTAGGAATATACTTTGTGACTCATGTCAGCTAATTCAGATCATCTTACCACGTGTTGGAGGAATGAGCTGTGGGTGAGGCCCCCCACTCCGCCCATGTGGAGGAGGCTGAGGTAGCCCATAGCCAGTGAAGCCTGGTAAACACCGCCCCATGTGGTAGTACATATGGGGGGGCCTTGGAGCACGAGGAAACCCTCTCACATCCGTACCGACCTGCAGAACAGAGGACAAAATATTCGGCTAAGACAGCCAAAAGTTGCAACACCAAGAGATGAAACCCAAAGAGCAAGCTCTCAGCATCTGGCTCCTTCTCCAATACCACGTTCCAGAAGAGCCGCATCGTGCTAGAAAACTTTATCCCTCTCAGTTGGTACCAACTATAATAAGGCAGGGAGCAGAGGAATAGATGTTACAGGAATAACCTACTGTCACCAAACATCACTACCCCTGTCTGCCAATGTTCACTACCAAGAAGTAGTGTCTTAAGGGGTGAAAAGGGGTCATTGGATATGAGTAAAGCAGCATACTCCAGACACGGAGGCATCGACATCCTGGGCAACACTTGATCGTTCCTCTTCAATCACCGTAGATTTGGGTTTGTTAAGAAATACAAAATGTTGCGTTATTTGTTTCAGAAGAAAAAAGAAAAAGAAGAAGATAATAGGAGAGGAAGAAAAGGGGAGTATGTCAGAGGGGGAGACGAACCATGAGAGATGATGGACTCTGAAAAACAAACTGAGGGTTCTAGAGGGGAGGGGGTAGGGGGATGGGTTAGCCTGGTGATGGGTATTGAGGAGGGCACGTTCTGCATGGAGCACTGGGTGTTATGAACAAACAATGAATCATGGAACACTGCACCAAAAACTAATGATATAATATATGGTGATTAACATAACAATACAAAAATTAATAAAAAAAAAAGAAGTTACAGAATGTGATGAAACTGAATGCCCTTTCTACACAAGGAATCCGAGCCACTCCAGCTGAATCCTTTGCCTGCCAAGCCCCTGACTGTCCCCACCTGCCTCACTTCCGGACAAAGCGATCTACTCTCTGCAGTTTCTGTCCAAGGCCACAAAGACCCTGGAGGAATGAGGGGCCTGTGGTCTGACAGGGGGCCTGGAAAAGGGTTTTCTGAGAGGAACATGATACGAATAGACCTTATTTACGTGCAGCAACTGTGTTTATCTTAAAACAAACTCTTCGGAAATTTCCGCACACTGAGTTCCAGATCAATTTTGTCCAATGGCAAATTAAGATGGGAAGGCTAAATAAGAGAATTCACAAAAGTGTATATGCCTTCTGATGGACAACTCCAGAGCGTGTGATGACAGAAGAAACCAGCTCTCACAGTGACAGAGGACCAAAATGACTGCTCCTAGAAGCCCAACGGAAGGGCTTGTGAGGCACTGGTCACGCAGCTAATCACTGACATCCCCCCTTCAGAACGTGTGTGGCAGTCCACCCAACAGCTTTGAAAATTCAAAAACAGTTGTAGAAAGGGTAAAAAGTAGAGGGATTCTGCACAGCATTTTGACCAGCAGAAGTAAAACATGGATGACTTATGAAACTTCCCCTATCTAAGAACATTCCAACCTGCCAAAAAGACATTATAAAATGGAGAAGCGTTTCCCCTAGTTTCCAGTTGTGAGGATTACCAGAGACCTTGTCACAGGTTAATCATCTAACCCCAACATGAACACTACCCCAATCACACCTGATCGTAACCTACTGACCCGGAGTCAGGCCGGCCAGAGACTTCACCTTGGAGTGAGGTGTCATCTTCCTCGAGTTAACTCCCTCCATTGGCATTGTGGGCGGGCAGGGGCGGATGGAAACAGACACACACACACGCACCCACAATGAGCACCCTGCCATCCTGCACCTCTAAGCACCTGTGGCTTTGGAGGGTGCCAGTGAAGGTGATGATCTGTAATGGAGAAGCCTGTCAGCCCCTGAGTGAACTGCTTGCATTTTGAAAGGTAAACGACACCACAGACCAACTGCAGGTCCCACCCAACCGACACAAGGCCAGGACTGGGTGCAGTTCAGTAAGGGAAGTTTGCGGAACACCTGGAAAAGGCCAAACGAGGTACCTTGCCCAGCCCTGGACCTCTGTGAGGCTCAGTGTCCCTGTTCCTCATGGGAGCCCCAGCAGCTTCAGCGTCAGACCAAGGCCTAGAACCGATGGAGGTGGATGCAGACCGGCATTGACTGTGCAGAATTCAAACCAATGCTCCAAACCTGCTGCGTTCACATTCCGTTCTCTCCCACTCTCGCGTCCCTTCTCAGACATAGAGCATTTCCCACATGTTTCTGCTGGTGCCTGCATACAAGGGGAAGCCCTGTCCTTCCCCCTCAAAGAAGGGACCACAGCCCTCCATATTGCTTCGGGTGTTTTCATAGCTAAGGAAAAAACAGTCCGGGCTCAACCAGCTAAAAATGAACTGGGCTGGGGCACTGGTTGGCTCAGTCCGTTAAGTGTCTGCCTTTGACTCAGGTCATGATCCCGGGATCCTGGGATTGAGCCCTGCGTCAGGCACCCTGCTCCTCAGAGAGCCTGCTTCTCCCTCTCCCTCTGCCTGCTGCTCTGCCTACCTGTGCTCTCTCCCTATTTCTCTGTCAAAGAAATAAACAAAAGGTTTAAAAAAAAAATGAACTGAGCAGTATGCTTCATCCCTCAACAGCCCAAAATGTGGTCCCTGGAAATAGCCTGGCTGAAAAAGGTTATGTATGACATTCTGTAAAATGTCTTTCTCTCTCTACAAGAGACACCTGTTACCCAGATCAAAACGGAAAAATGACAAACCCCCACAATGTAATAATAGTGTAGAAACTGATGAATCTTGGAATGTCTTTAGCCAGGGAAACCCCTGCAATACAAACGCCTAGGGCACCAATTCTACATCTTCTCCAAAGTTTCCTCGTGGAGAAAGATGGAGATGCTTTGCAAGTCAAGACCTTCTGTTCAGATCACTTTACCAAATGCAGGAGGTGGAGGTGGTCAGTGAGGCTCATGAGGCCAGCAGGGTGCAGGCTGTGAACGTGGCCCATAGTACAGGAGTGGTGATGAGGTAGGATCCCCGGGGCAAGACCCGCAGGGTGGTCCTAGGAAATGACAAAGCCCCTGTGCATCCATACAGACATACACACACAAAATCAACTATAGGCTGAGATGAGACACAAAAGTAACACCACCAACAAAAGCTGAAACCCAAAGAAACAGGTCTCAGCACCTGAAACATTCCCCACTACCACATTCCAGGACAGGAACATCTGTGCCAGAGGTTACCTATCTCCTGCGTCCCACCTATGCCCTGGGGTGAACAGATGCCATGCGGATAACCTACTGTCACCACATGTTAATATATGTCTGCAACTCTACAGAGGCACGGAATCTGCCCCAAAGCCTTGGCAGAGTTAATACCAAACAAATAAAAGGGTCTATTAGAGATGGGCTGGCATCAACATCCAGGACCACACTTTACCCGCCGTGACAACTAAAGAATCTCCTTCTGTATACTGAGCACAGACAGAATGAGGGGCAATGGGAAGCCCAGTGTCCAAGATGGAAGATCAGCACATCATGGGTCCAACTGCTGCCCACCAGCCGCCGCCTGATCCCGCTCCGATTCCCTCATGACAAAGGAGACTTCTACTATCCCAAGTGTGTCCATGGCCACGGACACTGCTCAGGAGACAGGAATTTCTGCAGTTCAGCAGCGGACCTGGAAAAGGGCTGAAAGGTGCACGATCCCTATGAATTAGTGAGACCCAGCTCTGTGGATCTGCGTCACTGATATTCCGATGCTCCTTAACTCAGGCACAGAGCAAATGCATCATCCTTGGGGCCAAGAACCACTGAACGGCCGATTCTGCATCCCCGGATGCAAACCAATGTGTCTGCATAGCAGGTGTGACCCTCCCAGGATGGATCAGGAGAGACGCTATCAGTTGGCACAGCCACCAAACTGCATCAGAACCCGCTCACAGGAGCACAGCTGAAACATGTGTGAGGTGGGAGCCCTGCAAGGAGTCACTGGGATTCCCTCTTGACAGCTGTGCTCCGGGGGCGTTTTCCACCACACACCTGGCACCTGGCACCTGGCAGAATTCACCTTCATCTCACCCAGGGTGCAACTGGAGGGATTCTGGGTCATGTCTTTACCCACACAAACGGAACGCACAAGAGGTCGCAGCTCACCTTCTCCAAAAACACTCACAGCTGCCCAAAGCACATGGTACAGAGTGTGAGGCAGGGCATGGCTTTTCCCGCTGCCAGCTGTGAGGATTACCGCAGACATTCTCCCAGGTCAGTCTCCTGACCCAAAAACCAACACCACTACTGCTCCCGCGGGAAAGGAAACTGAAAGGAGTCAGCGGGACTGGCCGACTTCAGTGTGGAGTGAGGTGTTGCCCTCCTCCAGGGGTTTACACACACACACACACACACACACACACACACACACACACACATTTGGGGTGAGCATCCTGCCATCATTTGCCTCTAAGCATCTACAACTTCGGGAGGAAGCACGTAACCTGAGGATCTCTAATGAGGAAGCCTGGAGGCTCCTGGGTAAACAGCTTGCATTCTGAAAGGGGAAGGATTTCTCAGATAGATCACAGAACACACCCAACAGCCGCAAGGCCAAGATAGGGTGCTGTCCCTACAGGAGTAACTTCCAGAAACAGGCACAACCTAAAACGCCCGTAGCATTTACCGTAGCCATCTCCGGGTCCTTTTTCGGGCTGGTGCTGCTGTTCATCCTGGGAACCGGTCTAGATTCTGGATGGGACAAAGGATGGAGGTTTATTGTGGTTTGCATACCCTCCGTGCCTTCTTCCTCCATCTCACACTCTTTCCCACACTCGGGTCCCTGATCTGAAGAGAGGGTTTCTCCACATGACTCAAGCGACTTCTTTGCTAAGAGAGATACCAGTCACCTGACTCTTGCGGGAGACACTCCAGGACCCTGGTTCCAGTGTTTCCATAAGTAATCAATCAACAGGGGACAGATTGGGGTACAACTGGCTGGAAATTAATACTGAAATTGGGGTGCTGAATACAAATCGAAAAAAATCACTTTTTCTTCATAGATTAAAAATCTAAGTGAGAATAGCCTTGAGTGGGTGATATCCACACGCCCGCAACACGAACGCCATGCATTCTTTCCTCAGGCCGCCAGTTAATGGTGCAATCTTTCGGTCTCTAGATGAGGCCTAGCCTGTGTGACTGGCCATTACGTAAATATTGAAGAGAAGAATTGGAGTAGACTAATCGTACAGTCAGGAGCAAAGAAAAAACAGGCGGATTGAGAAGTAAAGCTGTGGCATTATTCCGATAACATTAGAGGAGTAAAATGCACGAATTTCATTGATGAATATAGTACTGTAGATTACAAATAAAACAAACAAACAAAAAGAATCTCCATAAGGGGTAAATGTCATTTTTCTCAAACTATCTTATTTTTTTTTTCAAATTGCTTCACCATTGCGTCAAGGTGTGAAGGGAGCTCAGGCTCACAACTCCTCCAGGCTCAGCTCTTCAGTAGGGGGATGGTGGAGGGGGTGGGGGTGGGGGTCTGCAGTCAGGGGAGGGGTGTGAGCTCCAGTAGGCACCTGAGGAAAGCACCCTCCCATCACGCTTTCAGACAACCTGCTGTACTTAGGTAGTGCCTGTGATTCCCTCTAGGACACACAACGATCACCCACAAGAAGAGGGAGGACATCAAGTGCTTTCCCAGCAGAAATCAGGCTGCTGCAATTCACAGCTTGCTCCCTACCTCTCTGCACACGGTTCCATATCTCGGATCTTCCCGGCATCGGTTCCTGCCTCATGGATCCCTCAGGAGGCGTGTCTCTCCTCATCATGTGCAGTCTTGAATACAGAAAAAGAATGGACGTCTATAAGAATTACAACACCATGTCTTCTACCAGACACTAAACAGCTTAGCCTTGACCCCTCAGGACACCCATAAAAAGGCACGTCAAACTCGCACACCTCTGTTTCATGTAGGTGTTCTCCCTGCTCTGCTGCACTATCTTCCTCTCCCAACACCGAGCCTTAACCTGGGGGAGGAAAACACATCCACCCTCAGTTGTGCCGGACTGTGCCCCAAACAAAGAGGAGGAAAAAGAAAACACTTACCCAATTATCTAGAGCACTTCTCTCATGAGCTGCGACCTGAAAAATCAATTCACCAAGAGCCCATGTTCAGGGATCTAAGGGCCACTTCCATCCCCTGCAGGAGGCGCGAAGGGGCCAGTATGTAGGGGCAGAACCTAGGTTACCTTGAGTTTGAAGTTGAGCTCTGCCTTCTGTAGCCGATCTTGCATTTCTCCAATTTCTCGTCTGTGAGATATAATTGCTTTTGTCAGATAAAGCCCAATATTGGCTGTGATTTTAGGTTTTTTTTAAAGATTTTATTTATTTATTTGACAAAGAGAGACACAGTGAGAGAAGGAACGCAAGCAGAGGGAGTGGGAGAGGGAGAAGCAGGCTTCCCGCAGAGCAGGAGCCCGATGCGGGGCTTGATCCCAGGACCCTGGGACCATGACCTGAGCCGAAGGCAGACGCTTAACGACAGCCACCAGGCGCCCCTTGGGTGTGATTTTAAATCACCTGCCCATGTGGCCATCCTCCTCGGATCTGTCCCCTCATACGATTTTTCCTGACACAGGAAACACTTTCCCATGATAATAAATGTACAGTAGGAACAAAGCTATCGTTACATCCTCTCCTTACTCGTTTCTCCACACCTGCAGGGTTCAGAGTTGACATAATTTCCCTCCCTGATATCAATCTTTCCCTGATTTATCACATGACAAGGAGCTTTTCCCATGAAGCTCTATTGTCCATTAACTTCTATGCTCGCCATGGTTCCCAGGGTTGCAAAGACCGCGCCATCAGATGGCACTACCGCGTTCATGGGCAGGATTCATCCTACGACAAACTGCTTTCCTCAAGATTAGGACCACTGAAACCACCCCTGGGGGGTGGAATGGCATGGCGGAAGATTCCACAGAGTCAGGCCAGCACTGGGGATCCGGACATGTTTAGTAACATAATCGTTTTGTTCTTTCTAAAACTTGTCTTTTTGTGTCTGTTAATTCTCTCTGGGTATGGCCTCTGAATTTTTGTTTATATTACTTGTTAATTGAGTCTAAACCATGTACAAAGATTAAAAATAGGAAGTGAACAGGGATTTCAGGAGCCGCTAATATTTAGTGTCTGAACTCACTTATACTTGTCTATCTCTTCGGTAACCAGTTTCAGACTTTCCTCAGCAGCTGCCAGTTGACTCTTCTGTGCCTTCAGTTCACAGTGTGTACTTTCCAGCTTCCTAAGATGGGAAAGGTATATACACAGTCCAGTAGCCAAGGTCCTGAATTGCTGCTGTTTGTCCTCCCAACACACCTGATGGCCTAGATTCAAATGACCCCCATAAATGCACAGACTGACAACACAATGAGGGAAACAACCTGAAGGCCCCATTTAGTGTTAAAGAAAAATCAAACTCTGGAAGCTGCCAAGGCTCCGGCAATCAGAGTTGTCTTTATACTCCTCTCCTTCAATTCATTCATCATGAAGCCCCCAAATAACATTGCACTTCGTGCCATCTCAGAGTTGGTCTTTTGTCTGAGACGGTGAGGGCTCCTTTCAGATCAAAGCGAAAAACCATGCTTGACCAACTATACCCATTAGGATGAAGCAAGGGACGATCCTTAGTCTTACACCTCCATGGGCAACCCTGATCCTCAGACCAAGGCTGTGCCTGACACAGACAATCAACCTGAAAAGAAGGCTTCCAGAATATGGCTTCACTGGCATGGCGACTCAATCCCAGACATTTCTAGGATCTAGAAATACAACCCCGCCGCCTCCTTCGAAGATCCTGGAGGAGGAAAAGGCCAATCATAGTGCCGGGAATATGTCCTGAAGTATAAAACTCTGCGAACGGTCACATAGTCAGGGTGTTATTTCCACGCAACAGATTTCAGATGGAAAACTATCAACTGCATGGAGTCAACCGACTTTAACAAGACTGAGTTCACTGTTAGTGAAAGCAGCAAAGGAGGATGCTTAGAAAGGCTGCTTTGCTGTGCTGCCCTCAGACTCTTTTGTTCATGGTGTTGGTTTAACCACTTTCAACAGGACACCGGATTTACTCAAGAACACATGCAAAAAGACTCTTAGAAACTGAGTCAAAAGCTCTAGACAGAGAAAGACACATGCATTTGCTTCTGGTCTCTCAGGCAATTCTTCAGCAAATGCCTTCTGGAGCGGCTGTGATGGAGTGGCTCACGTGGAAGGTGTAGAAGCCCGACAGATAGTCAGGACACTGTACCTATGCCCCAAAGAACTTACCAATGAACAGAACTAAGATGCCAATGACACAGAGCAGCCCCCACCCCCGATGTGGGATGGAATAACACAAAGCTCAGTCTCTAGGGAAGACCAGGAACAGTTTTGCTTTTCCACGTGAATGAGGGACTCTAAGGTCCTGATCTCCTCCTGAGAAAATAAAGGAAACACTGGACAAAAGAGCCAACTCATATGAGTGAATGCACCCAATTTCTAAAGAGCACATGAAGAAACATGAGAACCACATGGAGAAGAAGGAAGCTTAGGAGAAACGCAGCCTGGCAGTGGGAGCCAATCTCCCCAGGACACATAAATACATTCTGGAAGAGGCAAGTGTACTATAAAGAAGCTGAACAACTTTATGGGCATGGGCTTAGAAGGAAATGAATGATCTTCAGGGTCAGCCAGCAAAGGTGAGCCCTAGTGAAACCGCGGGCTTTGGCTGGGACCCAAGAGAGTTACACCTAAAAAAATCAGGTGGATGGGAAATACCCTGGCCTTCTTAGGGACTGGGCTACAGTGAGGGATGTCAGTTGTACACTGGATGAAGGGATCCGGGACTGCTGGAGCCCCAACCCTCTTTCCAAAAAGAAACTCCCAGTGTTACTGCAGCAAGACAATTCCATTTTTCTACCCACATCATTGACCCAAGTCTCGTACTGAACCAAAAGTGACTGAATATAGGGCTGATAAGAACATGAGATGACACTGAAACCAAAGGACAATGCAGACAGACCCAGAGGGGATCCAGGTATCAAAGTTTGTAATGATGGTACCTTCCCTCTTCTACTCCAAGGAGTCACACAACAAGCGCGACAAGCAGTTAGCACAGAAAGGGAAATGCAGGTTCCACACATAAAGGCAGGACAGGCAGGCACAATTCTACAGAATGCATTTGGCAAAAATACTCGAGATCTAATTGTAAAAGAAATACAGGTATCTAGACAGGCCGTCACATAACTTCATACAACAGTATTTGTGACAATTCACACAGGAAGAGCTTACCCTTCTGCAGCCACTTGTCTTTGATTAGAGAAATCCACCACAATATCCACTTTCCTCCTCAGCATGTTCAATTCGGCTTCTTGAGCTGTTTTCAAAGAACTGAGGGCATTGTAGTGGTCTTCCCATAGCTCCTCAGATTCTGGAAAGGAATGTGTATGTATGTGCACATGACCAGAGAACTTGGGTTTGACGGGGAAAGGAGAGGGCAAGACCTTGAAGGCAGGAAGGCATTCTTTCCCTTCCCAATGCCAACTCATTGCCACCGCATGGGGATTTCTTCCCCCAAAATAACATACCATGCAGTGCTTGTTTTTTGGCCCTCAGGGCTCTCTGCTCTCCATCCTCCAATTCATCTTGGCCCTTTAAGACAGATATGAGTAAACACATTCAAGACATCATGATCACAGAACAATGTGAGGGTGCCTAACAGGACAGGGTCATGCAGTGCAACAAAGAAAGCCCTTAAGGCATAAGAGAATAAGGAGAAAGTAAGCAAAGTGGAAAATAGTTCAAGTCAAAGAACTCACAAATGCCTTTCTTAGTGGCTTCCATTCAAGTATATATCCACATACATACATATATACACATCTTCCCCCCCTCACATTGAAAATGCTGTTTGGCATTAAGAGGAAGGCACTGTACAATTGGGCCAGCCATGGCCCTTCATCGCCCAAGTATCTTGTGGGGATTTTCTACAGATCTTGGAGGGCACGGCTGAATGAGGGGTTCATTACCTCGCCGTGAAGTCAACCATACTTCCTAGTCCTTGAAAGAGCAAACCTCATCATGGTGGTTCTAAGTGAAATCCCAGCTCACTGCTCTGTAGAAGTTTCAGTGCCCAGATCCCCACTCTCTACTGTGTTAAACAGCAGGCGAGGATGCTGCACTCACCTCACCCAATGAACCCAAAGGCTCCCGGAGCCACATAAAGGTAAAACTCAACAACCAACTCCTACCACGCCCTGATCCTTGACCTTCTCCTCTCTCTCAGCTTGCAAGTGAGCCAGTGCCCAGCAAAGGGTGTCATTTAACTTTTCATAAAATGCCTCAACCTTTTTGATGTTCTCCTTCAACAAAATATTTTGAGTGAGTAATAATAATGCATTCCTTGGGGCACACGGGTGGCATCTGGGTAGCACCGTCGGTGGATTGTCTGACTGCTTTTGTTTGGGCTCAAGGCCTGATCTCAGCGTTATGGGATTGACCCCTGCATCAGGCTACAAACGCAGCATGGAGTCGGCTTGGGATTCTCTCTCTCCCTCTGACCCCATCACTCACTCTCTCTCTCTCTCTCAAATCAATCAATCAGTTAATCTTTAAGAAATCAACAGGAAGTATGTTCTCAGACCACAAATGACAAAACTAAACATCAAGTACTGAAAGATAGCTGGAGAATGACCAAAAAATGGAGAGTACACAACACACTTCTAAAGAACACGTGGGTTGCGGGTGGATGGATGGATGAAAGAGTTGAAGGGGATTAAGAGTACACTTACTGTGATGAGCACTGAGAAATGTATAGAGTTTCTGAATCATGTTTTACACCTGAAACTCATATTACACTGTTTGCCAATTATGTTTGAACTTTAAAAAAAAAGAACACATGGATCACAAAAGGCACTGCAACACAAATTTAAATGTATTTGAATCTAGGTGATCATAAAAATTGATGTATTAGAGGGAAATTTATATTAATGAATGGATAGAAAAGGTCCAGTGACTGTACAATTTTCTGCTCATTTATGAAGAACAGTATATACAAGCTACTTTAGGATACTCACAGCGAGGATGGTTCTCCAGATATTAAGGAGAAACAGACAAATTCCCAAGGAGGCAGTGATAACGGGAAGTTTCCATAGAACTCCAACCCCATCAGGGCCAAGAGGGAAATAGTCAGGCACAACACGGACAAGCTGAAATAACACGTGAGACGATGAGGAATCTCAAAGATTTAAAATGTCTCTGTCCCAAACAATCAAATTTACAAACCCTCAACCAGCCTCCCCCAGGTAAGCACATCTCTTAACTGCCTCCCCATGAAGGAGAAGGGGCACAGAGGGATTACAAAGGAGCAAGGGTAAACTTTCTGGAGTGATGAGTGTGTTTACCACCTTACCGTGCTGATGGTTTCACTGTGTTTACCTATGTCACATACCAACAAACTGTATTCTTTTTTTTAAGATTTTTTTTTTATTTATTTGAGAGAGAGAGAGAGAAAAACAGCATGAGAAGGGAGAGGGTCAGAGGGAGAAGCAGGCTCCCTGCCGATCTGGGAGCCCGATGTGCGACTCGATCCCAGGACTCCGGGATCATGACCTGAGCCTAAGGCAGTCGCTTAACCAACTGAGCCACCCACGCGCCCCCCAACAAACTGTATTCTTGAAAAAGATGTTGTGATCATATATACAATATATCACACCGAAGCTGTAGGAAAAATCTAATAGGCACATATTAAGAGGTTTTATTTTGACTACAAACACGTGGCAAATACATCTTCTATAGCTAACAGAACTGAAGAATTTATAAGCCAACATAAAATAGACAAGTAAGTAAATGTAAACGTATAGTAGGTAAGAAGTCACTGACTTCTATTGTACATCCATGAAGGACCTGGATAAACTGCTCTGGAATGTTTCCAAAAACATGCCCCAAGTTTATGGAAGGATGAGAGAAAGGAAGAATAAAAAATGTCCTAGACATATAAATGAGAATGTTCTATGGACGGAGATGTTTATAGATAAGGACAGGAGTGAGAGAGAGACAGGAGCCTTCTATTAGAATAATATGGGATTATAATTCCAACAAAAATCAAATAGAATTATTGTTTAGTTTCTGAAAACATTGATGTTTTCGTTCAATGCCCACTTTGCTTCAGAATCACAGCCCAAACTGTCAGATATCAGGAGTCCATAAAGATTTTCATAATCTGGTGATCTTGTTTATTTGGATGATACCTGTGACATTTTCAGTTCCTTGAACACCTATGTCCAAACAGCCAGTGAAAGGCATTCATGCTCCTATTTCTTAGTATTGTAACTAAATCAGTCAATAGCAACTCTAAAATTTAATTTCTTAAAAGATTTTATTTATTTATGTGAAACACGGTGCAGGGGAAGGGGTAGAGGGAGACAGAGAAGACTGCCGGCTGAACACGGAGCCCAAGCAGGGCTCAATCCCAGGACTCTGGGATCATGACCCACGGCTAAGGCAGAAGCTCAACTGACTGAGCCACCCAGGTGACCATGAAATTTCATTTCTAAAAGAATACAAAATCCCTGCATATGGACACCAAAACAAAGAACGCATCTCATTTTACAAAAACTGGAGTTCCAAGTATTTTAGCAGACAAGACGCTCACAATGCAATTCATACTAATTCACACGAATCGTGAATGTTGTGCAAACACAACTCTCTAGAAAATAACCCTGAAATCGATAACATTTTCAACTTCAGCCCTCACAGCTGAGGTCAAAAACACGTGTGCTGGTGGTAAACATGCACGGTCCTTGATCAGCCGCTGTCTGAAAGAGGACATTACCTATCTGCACAATGGTTGATCATGGGAATCAAATGCCCAAAAGAAAGAAGCCATCTTGTCACAAATGAAAAATGCCCCCAATCGTGGGCACTTGGTACATCTGGCAGCTGTGTGGATGCTGACCAGTAGCTGACTCTTAACTAGATGACATCCAATGGGGCCAATAACACTAGGTTCTCACAGACAATGGCCATGAGCAGGGGGAGGAGGGAAATGCAAGACCAGTTAGTTTATGCAAGAGCTCAGAGATGAGGGAGGGTGAGAAAGCTGAACTGATCTATGAGATGCAGCCTAGGAAGACGGGAATATTTCCAATAAAGACTACCAAGAAATTCCCTCCTTTGAAGACTCAAAAGAAACAGAATTGAGTCTATTTTGACTGGAGGTATTCATGTGGGATGAGTCGGCCTCAACACAAGGGTCCTTCCTGACTACTCCCACTTTACAGATCCCTCTCTAAGAATCTGGTGTAGGCTGATCTAAAGAAGTCTGCTTATTTCTAGGGTGTTGCCTGTCTGTCTCTCTCTCCTGGGGGTAAGGGTTTTACTTTTTAAGGAGTGAAATAGTCACACTAGGAACCAGGTATTTCTTTTATCTTTGGACATTCCTAAGGACATCAGGAGCTTTTAACTTTGGGGAAATCAATACTCTGTACATACTGGGCTAAAGAAAGGATAACAACTCATTCACTTCCTGATCACATCACTCCATCAGATTCTCCTGTGACAAAAGTCCCAGCAAGATGCGGTCACTTAGTGTCCGCTGGGCTTCTCGGGGATCCCACGGACCTGGTGGGACACAGAGTCCCCGGGGACAGCCTCCAAGGCCAGAAGGAAAGAGCTGACTCAGAAGTTGTTCAAAATCAACCAACCAGGAAGCACAGAGCACAAACGACATTTCACATGTTAACACGCGAGTCCCAACACCAAGGTGTAAGATGCCACTGTTCCCAGGGCTGCCAAACTTCATAAATATGAACAATGTGCTGATAGGAAAACAAACTACATGGAAGATGGACCCTAAACCTGCAAGGCTTGAGGCAGGATCTTCACTGGGCTTCCAGTTGCCAGTCTAATACCCACAGGTCCTATGGAGTTCCTGACATTTTAAAAGACCTACCACGCAAGCGCCTTATTGAAGACAAAGTACTCAATGCCTTTTTGTATCTTCTCAAATTCTTCCTTCTTGACACCATAAACCTAGTATGCTCAGGTTTCCATCCTGCCAAAGCTACTCTTTTTGGACCAAGCAGCACAGACAGGACCCAGAACTTGATGTGGACGGCTGTGGCCACAAACCCTTCAGGCTGACCGAGAAACCTGCCCTGTGGTGCTCGCTCTTCAGGAAGAATTGCATTCCTTCTGGAGTGCCCACCAAGAACCCCATGAAAAAGCTATTATTTAACCAGCATGGGAAAGAACCCATTAGGAAGGAAGACATCACCAGCAGCTTTGAGTCACCGGGTGGCTCAGTCAGTTAAGTAACGATGTCTTGGTTTGGATCAAGTCATGATCCATGGTCCTGAGGATGAGCCCCTCTTCAGGCTCTGGACTCACTGCGCAGCTGCCTTGGCGTTTTCTCTCTCTCCCTCCCCCTCTTCCCTTCCCCCCACACCTGTGCCCTCTCTCTTTCAATGGGAGACACCAGTGAAGTGCCACGTTTACTCACATTTGGGTTTGGGGAACTGGGACACCGGAGCAAGAGCAGCCAGAACAACAGCCTCTGAACCATCATGTCTTGGTCCTTTCAAGGGGCGCTGGCGTCACGGGGAGGAGGTGGAGATGGGGGTGGAGTGGAGGGAGGGGTGGGTGGGTAGGGAGGGGTGGGAAGGGGACAGGGTTTTAAGGAGGGTTGGGAGCAGGGTAGAAATAGAGGGTGGGATTTGGGAAGGCGTTTGTCAGGAGAAGAAGGGGGTCAAGGACAGTGTCAGGGTCAGATTAAGTACTCGAGGGCAGGTTCAGGAAGGGGAGTAGGTCAGCAGGTGAGTAAATCACTATGTCAGGAAATCACTAGGTCAGCACGAAACAGTAGCAGGTTAAGGGATTGGAGGAGGATCCACCGATCTCCAAGCCTTCCCCTGGTTGAACCATTCCTTAGCAACCCAGAGGCTTTATACTCTCTCAACCAATCAGCTGCCTTTGCCCCTGGTAGATCATAATGGACACCCCGCGTGACCTCATATTTAAATAGCCTCTTCCCACCTGGTGCCCCACCACCGCGCCATCCCAATAACAGGTCCTCTCTCTGGAACTGTGGCCGTCCTTCTTGTTTCTGCTCCCTCCCAACCCAAGTGCCTGTTCCCCTCTTCTGGGCACGCTCTCCTTGCTTCCAGAACTCCTGTCCTAGAGCCATTGGCTGAACAACATAGAAAGCAAAGCAGGACAGAACTGCAACAACGAGCAACTACACAAGCAGAGTGGGAGGTTTCAACCCTCTCTCAGTGACTCAAAGCAGACGGAATATCCATAACATGTAGACCTTGATAGCAAATCATCTGAATCCCACAGCTATATCCGTATGTCTGTCCACAACCCTATGCCACAGTGGAGGACACATTAACTTTAGTCATATAGGATACACTTACAAAAATGCACCCGATTTTGGCCAAAAGGGAAATTTCAGCATGTTTCAGAGGCATGAAATCACACAGAGCATTTTGTGGTAATATAATGGGCTAGAAATCATGGATAAAAACTAACCAGAAATTCCCATGTGTTTAGAAATTGAGAAGTACCTCGGGGCACCTGGGTGGTTCAGTCCTTAAGCGTCTGCCTTTGGCTCGGGTCATGATCCCAGGGTGGTGGGATCGAGCCCCACATCGGGCTCCCCGCTCTGCAGAAAGCCTGCTTTTCCCTCTCCCACTCCCCCTGCTTGTGTTCCCGCTCTCGCTGTGTTTCTCTCTGTCAAATAAATATATCTTAAAAACAATTTATTTTTGAAGTACCTCTAAAATGAAATAGGAGTAAAGAAATCCAAAAGAAAATGCGCTATATTGGAACTGAATGATATGAGCATGATAAAATTGTCATCAAAAATGTCTTTGGCTGGGAATATCCTGGAATCTTGGTGTGAGAAGACTGCATGGTCTGAAAATCAAACCTTATAGACCGAGAAGTACAAATCTTACCTGGTTGAGGATAAAGCAAACCCATCCTGACTTAGTCCTGCTGTCATTTCTTACCCATGCCCCAGACTCCTCCTCTGCCCCTGCCCAGTCCCCCAGATGGGCTGGCACCATGTGGTGGCCACAGTAGGCTCCACGAAGGCATGTCAGAGTGTCCCCTGAACCGGGAAGTTTGATACAGCCCTCTGACGTGCTCTGACCAGTGAGGTGTGAGTGGGAGTGAGGCGTGCCATCTCGAACAGAGCACTTAGGACAACTGGGTCTGGCACCCCCTCTGTCCATCTCCTCTAGCACCTGGCTGTTACCAATGGTGGGTACTCTTTTATCCTGCTCCCAGAAAGACCATGCAGACATGTGGCAGGAGCAAAATAAGATACTTCCCTAGTAGGAGCCACTAAGACGAGGGGCGTCTAGTTACTCACAGTAACATTAGCCCATCCTAACTGGCATGCATCCTCCAGTCTACTCTCTAGCAGGCAGCAGAACCTTACGTGCGAAGCATGGACTCTGTCATCAGATACACGTGGGTTTGGGTTCAGCTCTGCCCTTTCCTTCACTCCAACCTCAGGCAAGTTGCTGTGAGTCTCTGAGCCTCCCCTGTTTCCATTCTGTCATATGGATGTTTATACCATCTCAGGATTGGGGAGGGATTAAATGAAATCATAATTCATGGAAAGCTTTGAGTCCCGCACCAGGCACACATAGTAAATGGTCAATAAATATTAGCTCTCTACCTTTAGGTCTCAAAGGGAAACACACAGAAAGCACAGCACTGTAATTGTACAAAATAAAGACACGTTAACCTTGGGGCCTGTGTAGCCCCTCAAACTTTGTTTTTCAACAAACAGCATGATATTTACATTCATTCACAGCCTTTTTCCTCTCAACAAGATACTGTACTCTGTCTAGGTTACAAATAAATATCTGCATCATGTTTTAAGATATATAATACTAAATACCATGAATAAGTCAATCATTTCTCTAATGTTGGACACATTCATAGGTTGCACAGAATCAAACACAAATGAAATAGAATAAAGTCTATCATAATGTATTACAGGCCTGAGTAAATATTATTTTGTTAACCTTTCTTTGTGATGTATCTCTATAGGTATCGGGTTGCAATTTAAATTGCGTTCCTGGAGAGAGGCTAAGGTTGTGGAGGTTTAGGAGACCGTCATTTCGTCTGCTCCCAGGAATTCAGCTAGATGCCTATCAAACCATTGTGAATACCTGTGAACTCAACCAGAATGGAATGGAGGAGAAGCTGCAACTCTACAAATACAAAAGTGACTACTTTCTATAAGGAGGAGGTGCGAAAAAGTGAATGCGAGGCCATATGTGGGCAGATAGACTGCAGGGGGAGGGAACCTCCGTAAGCTGGCTACCGGAAAGTGACATAGTAGCAGAATGCCAAGTCAGACTTTTGAGAAGTCAGCTCCAGTGAGGGATGTCCCTGCCTGAAAAGTACCCAGGTGGCAAAACAGGGCAGAATCCTAGGTGGGACAGCATGACCTCAGAATCCCCAGGATAACAGACATAACAGGGGTGCCTTAGTGGGGCAGAGCTCCCAGGTGTGGAAGCAGGAGAAGCCGGCTGGAATCAGCGAGCCCAGGAGTGGGCTCTCAGCTCAGGGATTCCATATACCATGAGCCACAGCATGCTCAGGTGACTGCTCTCCAAGCAGGGGCCCAGCAAGCAGCAGAACCAGGGAGCCCCTCCCCCAGTCCTCCTCTGGGGAGCAAAGGCTCAAGGTGTTCACCACAGGAGTCTGCAGGGTTTGGAGATTCAATCGAGTTCCCGGCATGAGATACAACTGCTCAGTCACAGGCTGGGTGAACAGAGACAGCGGACGGAGACCAGGGAGACCAAAGGGACTGACTGCTTTTACCTGAGGGAGCACTCAGGGGTGGGGCCTTGAGCTCTTGCCTCCGGGGTTGGAGTTTGGGTGGCTGCCATTTTCATTCTCATCGTCTAAAGCAGCCGGGAAAGCCTTCAGGGAACAAAAGCCACACAGAGCAAACCAGACCAGGTTACTTAGCCCGGCCCTCTGGCAAGGGCGGTACAATTCCGCGCTGGCAAAGACAGTTGAAAATCAATGCAACAAGCCCCTCCCCAAGATCAGCAAGAACATCCATCCAAGAACAATTATACCAATCATTGAGAATTGCAAGACTCCAGTGCTAGGGAACATGTAGGATTCATGTTTTTTCCCCAGGATTCTTGAGTCTTTCTATTTTAATTTCTTTGCTCTTTCATTTTTCCACCAATTTCTTATTTGATCAACTCTTTTCTTTTTTTTAAGATTTTATTTATTTATTTAATTGACAGAGAGAGAAAGCGACAGTCAGAGAGGGAACACAAGCAGGGGCAGTGGGAGAGGGAGAAGCAGGCTTCCTGCCGAGCAGGGAGCCCGATGCAGGGCTAGATCCCAGGACCCTGGGATCATGACCTGAGCTAAAGGCAGTCGCTTAACCAACTAAGCCACCCAGGTGCCCCATATCCACTCTTTTCTTAAAATCATTTTAAGTTTTCATGTGTACGGTTACCTTCTAGCCTTCCACTGCATTTAATTTTGTTTTTGGAAATATTTGCATATTTCTTTCCTTACAGTGTTGGGATGCAGTTTCCTCTAACAGACCAAATATACCCAGAGCCTAATGTATGGCTAACGTTCTCTTCATTGTCTGATCATATTCTCTTTTATTGCCCCCTCTTCTTTTGCTTTGTTTCTTTGGGGGGGGGTTGTTTTGTTTTCTTGAATTGGAATATTTTAATCTTTACAGATACATTCAATCTTTTCAATGTATTTAATTTATTATTCAGCCATCAGAAAAGATGAATACCCACCATTTGCATCGACATGGATGGAACTGGAGGGGATTATGTTACGTGGAGTAAGTCAAACAGAGAAAGACTATTCTCATACGGTTTCTCTCATAGGTGGAACATAAGCGGTAGCACAGACGACATAGGGGAAAGGAAGGAAATCCAACGGGAGCAAAATCAGAGAGGGAGATGAACCATAAGAAACTATGGACCCCAAGAAACAATCCGGAGGTTTGAGACGGGAGGACGGTGGGAGGAGGGGTAACAGGGTGATGGGTATTGAGGAGGGCATGTGGTGTGATGAGCACTGGGTGTTATACTTAACTAATGAACCACTGAACACTGCATCAAGGACTAATTATGTACTATACAGTGGCTAACGGAACATAATAGAAAAATTTATTTCTGTATATATAAGCTTTTCTTTCTTTACAATTTTGAGATGTAGTTTCCTCTAACAAACTAAACAAAATACACTCAGGTTAGAGTTTATGACTCTGTTCTATTCACCTGTGTGTATATTCTTTTATTCTCCTTGTTTTTTTCACTTAAATTTCGTTTTTATAGTTACGTTCAATTTTAGATTTTACATGGTCTTCATCTTAATTGTTGTACATGTATAAGTTTTTTTTTTTTTTCTTTACAACTTTGGGATCTCGTTTTCTAAGAAACAGACCAAAATCCACACAGGATCCAGTACACTGTTTACTATATATTTCTCTCGGGTCATTGTTGGCATTTTAGTATTTTGTTCTCTCATTCATCAATCCTTTGCCGGACAGAATAACATTGAAAAACTCACCTCAAAAAAAGAGAACAAGACACAGTACTGATTGTCAGGGACCTCATCGGTATGGACAGAAGTAAGATGTTGGAACTTGAGTTCAGAATAATGATTAGAGAGATAACTAGCTGGGCTTGAAAAGAGCATAGGTGACACTAGAGAATCCCTTCCTAGAGAAACAAAAGAACTAAAATCTAATCAAGTCAAAATCAAAAAGGCTATTAATGAGATGCAATCAAAAATGGAGGCTCTAAGGCCCAGGATAAATGAGGCAGAACAGAGTATTAGGGATAAAGAAGACAAAATGATGGAGAATAAAGCAGCTGAGGAAAAGAGAGATAAAGAACTACTGGATTATGTGGGGAGAATTCGGGAGATATCTGATACCATAAAGTGAGACAATAATAGAATAATTGGGATCCCAGAAGAAGAGGAGAGAGACAGGGGCATAAGGCAGGTTGGAGCAAATTGTAGCAGAAAACTTCCCTAATCTGGAAGACAAAACAGGCATCCAATTCCAAGAGGCACAGAAAATCGCCCTGAAAATCAATGAAAATAGGTCAACACCCTAACGGATAATAGTGAAACTTGCAAATCTCAGAGACAAAGAAAAACACTTGAGAGCAGCTCAGGCCAAGAGGTCCTTAACCTACAATGGGAGACACCTAAGACTGGCAGCCATGATTACTTTAGCTAGCTAGGATGTCCATCAAAATACAAGGAGAGATAAACAGCTTCCAGGACAAACAGAAACGAAAAGAACTTCTGATTAAAAAACCAGCCCTACAATAAATACTAAAAGGGATCCATGAAGCAAAGAGTGAGCTCCAAAGTAACACAGACCAGAAAGGAACAGAGACAGTATACAGAAACAGTGACTTTACAGGGAATCCAATGGCACTAAATTCGTATCTTCCAATAGTTACTCTGAATGTAAATGGGCTAAATGCCCCAATCAAAAGACCGAGAGGATCGGATTGAACGAAAAAACAACACCCACCCATATGCCGTCTGAAAGAGACTCATTTCAGACACAAAGACACTTCCAGATTGAAAGTGAGGGGGTGGAAAACCATTTATCATGCTAATGGACATCCAAAGAAAGCTGGGGTGGCAATCCCTATATTAGATTTAAAATCAAAGACTGTAAGAAGAGATGAGGAAGGACACTGCATCATCATTAAAGGGTCCATCCGACAAGAAGTTCTAACAATTGTAAATATGTATGCCCTGAACTTGGGGGCAGCCAGTTAGTAACAAAATTAAAGAATCATGTCGGTAATAATACAAGGATAGTAGGGGATGTTAACACCCCATTCAATGCAATGGACAGATCATCTAAGCAGAAAATCAACAAGGAAACAAGGGTTTTGAATGACACACTGGACCAGATGGACTTCCCAGTTATATTCAAACATTCCACCCTAAAGCAACAGAATACACCTTCTTCGCAAGTACACATGGAACATTCTCAAGAATTGATCACATACTGGCTCACAAGTCGGTAACAAAAGAGCGGATCAGTCCCTGCGTATTTTTGGACCACAATCCTTTGAAATTGGAATTCAATCAGCAGAGGGCATTTCGAAAGAACTCAAATACATGGAGACTAAAGAGCGTCTTGCTAAAGAATGAATGGGACAACCAGGAAATTAAGGAAGAACTTAAAAACTCATGGAAACAAATGAAAATGAAAACACAACTACCGAAGACCTTTGGGATGCAGCAAAGGCAGTCCTAACAGGGAAAGAGATACCACTACAAGCCTTTCTCAATGAACAAGGAAGGTGTCAAAACACAAACCTAACATTACGCCTAACGAAGCAGGAGAAAGAACCTCAATTAAAGCCTGAAACAAGCAGGAGAACAGACATAAGATTAGGGCAGAAATCAAGGAAATAGAAACCAAAGGAACAGTAGAACAGATCAAAAAAAAACTAGGAGCTGGTTCTTTGGAAGAATTAATAAGATGGAGAAATCCCTGCCCAGACTTATCAAAAAGAAAAGAGAAAGGACCTAAATAAGTAAAATCCTGAATGAAAGAGGAGAGATCAAAATGAACACCAAAGACACAAACAATTATAAGAACATATTAAGAGAAACTAAATGCCAACAGATTAGGCAATCTGGAAGAAATGGATGCATTCCTAGAGAAGTCTAAACTACCAAAACTGAACTAGGAAGACATAAAGAACCTGAAGAGACCCATAACCAGCAAGGAAACTGAAGCAGTCAGTAATCAAAGATCTCCCAACAAACAAGAGCCCAGGGCCAGACGCCTTCCCAGCGGAATGCTACCAAACATTTAAAGCAGAATTAATACCCATTCTTCTAAAGTGGCGTCAAAACACAGAAATGGAAGGAACACTTCCAAACTCTTTCTATGAGGACAGCATTACCTCAATCCTAAAACCAGACAAAGATCCCCCACCAAAAAGGAGAATTATAGACCAATACACCTGATGAACATGGATGCAAAAATTCTCACCAAATACTAGCCAAAAGGATCGAACAGTCCATTAAAAGGATTATTCACCACGACAAAGTGGACCTTATTCCTGGACTGCAAGGAGGGTTCAACCTGTGCAAATCAATCAGTCGGATACACAACATTAATAAAAGAAAGGGTAAGAAACATAGGATCCTGTCAATAGATGCAGAAAAAGCACTGGACAAGTACAGCATCCTTTCTTGATTAAAACTCTTCACAGTGTAGGGATAGATGGCACATGCCTCAATATCATAAAAGCCATCTATGAAAAACCCATTCATTCTCAATGGGGAAACACTGACAGCTTTTCCCCTAAGGACAGGAACATGACAGGGATGTCCACTATCACCACAGCTGTTCAACATTGTCCTAGCCTCAGCAGTCAGATAACAAAAAGAAATAAAAGGCATCTGAATCGGCAAAGAAGAAAGCAAACTTTCACTCTCTGCAGATGACACGAAAGTCTATATGGAAAACCCAAAAGACCACACCCCAAAACTGCTAGACACATACAGGAATTCAGCAATGTGGCAGGCTATAAAATCAATGCACAGAAATCAATTGCATTTCTATTCACAAACAATGCCAACGAAGAAAGAGTAATTAAGGAGTTGATCCCGTATACAACTGAACTTACAATCAGAAGACACCAAGGAATAAAACTAACCAAAGAAACAAAGGACCGGTCCTCTGAAAACTACAGAATACTCATGAAAGAAATTGAGAAAGACACAAAGAAATGGAAAAACGTTCCATGATCATAGACTGGAAGAACAAATAGTAGTAAAATATCTATGCTCCCTAGAGCAAATTCTACCTTCAATGCAATCCCTATCCCAAAATGTAAGAGAAGAAACCAACAAAATCCTAGAGGAGGACACAGGCCATGACATCTATGACCTCGGCCAGAGCAACTTCTTGCTAGATACATCCCCAAAGGCAAAAATGAACTACTGGGACTTCATCAAGACAAGAAGCCCTTGCACAACAAAGGAAACAGTCGACAAAACTAAAAGACAACTGAGAGAATGGGTGAAGATATGGTAAATGACATTACAAATAAAGGGCTAGTATCCAAGATCTGTAAAGATCTTCTCAAACTCAACACCCAAAGAACAAATAATCCAGTCAAGAAATAGGCAGAAGATATGAATAGACATCTCTCCAAAGAAGACATCCAAATGGCCAAACAGACACATTTAAAGATGATCCGCATCACTTGGTATCAGGGAAATACAAATCAAAAGCGCAATGAGATACCACCTCATACCAGTCAGAATGGCTAAAATTACTAAGTCAGGATGTGACAGATGTTGGCGAGGATGTGAAGAAAGGGGAACCGCTTACACTGTTGGTGGGAATGCAAGCTGCTGCAGCCACACTGGAAAACAGTATCGAGGTTCCCCATGAAGTTGCAAAGAGAGCTACTGGTACCCTACTACCCAGAAATTGCACTACTGGGTATTTACCCAAAAGTCGAAAATGTAGTGATCTGAAGGGGCCCCTGCACCCCAATGTTCATAGCAGCAATGTCCACAATAGCCAAACTATGGAAAGAGCCCAGAGACCCATGGAGAGATGAATGGATAAGATGTGGTATATATACACAATGGAATATTCCACAGCCATCAAAGAAATGAAATCCTGTCACTTGCAATAATGTGGATGTTTAGAGGGTATAATGCTAAGCAAAATAAGTTAATCAGAAAAAGATAGGGCGCCCGGGTGGCTCAGTTGTTTAAGCGACTGCCTTCGGCTCTGGTCACGATCCTGGAGTCCCGGGATCGAGTCCCGCATCGGGCTCCCTGCTCAGCGGGGAGTCTGCTTCTCCCTCTGATCCTCTCCCCTCTCATGCTCTCTCTCTCTGTCTCATTCTCTCCCTCAAATAAAATAAATAAAATCTTAAAAAAAAAGAAAAACACAATGATTATATGATCTCACTAGTATACGGAATTTAAGAAACAAAACAGAGGATCATAGGGAAAAAGAGGGAAAAATAAACCAAGGTGAAATCAGAGAGGTAGACAAACATAAAGACTCCTTAATCATAGAAAGGAGACTGAGGGCTGCTGAAGGGGAGGAGGGTGGAGGATGGGGTGTCTGGGTGCCGGGCGTTAAGGAGGGCACATGATGTATGGAGCACTGTGTGTTCTATAAGACTGATATCACTGACCTCTACCTCTGAAACCAATACTACATTATATGTTGAATAACTGAATTTACATTAATCCAAACCTAAAAAAGAAAAAAGAAAAAAAGAAAATGTATTCCTTACTATGACTAATGGTTTGAAAAATGTGTGGCAGTTGTTGATTTCTTTTTTTGTTTTGTTTTCTTTCTTTGGCCATTGCCTCTCGTGGTTCATCTTCCACTCTCATTCCCCCCTTTCATTTTTTCCTTCCTTCTCCTAATGTCCTCCATGCTATTCCTTATGTTCCACAAATAAGTGAATCCATACGATAACTGTCTTTCTCTGCTTGACTTGTTTCACTTAGCATAATCCCCTCCAGTTCTATCCACGTCGATACAAATGCATTCATCCTTTCTGATGGCTGCGTAATATTCCACTGTATTTGTGGACCACATCTTCTTTATCCCTTTGTCTGTTGAAGAGCATCTCGGCTCCTTCCACAGTTTGGCTAGTGTGGACATTGCTGCTATGAACATTGGGGTGCATGCGCCCCTTCTTTTCACTACATCTGTGTCTTTGCAGTAAATACCCAGTAGTGTAATTGCTGGGTCATAGGGTAGCTCTAATTGTAACTTTTTGAGGAAGCTGCATACTGTTTTCCAAAGTGGCTGCACCAATTTCATTCCCACCACCAGTGTAAGAGGGTTCCCATTTCTCCTCAACTTCTCCAACATCTGTTGTTTCCTGCCTTCTTAATTTATGCCCTTCTAACTGTAAGGTGGTATCTTAATGGGGTTTTGATTTGAATTTCCCTGATGGCTTTTCTTTTTCGAATTTTGAAAGATGACAAATAGCCTTCAGGGGCGCCTGGCTGACTTAAGCGTCCGACTCTTGATTTTGGTTCAAGTTGATCTCAGGGTCATGAGATCAAGCCCTGCGTTAGGGTCCATGCTCCATAGAGAATCTTACCTGAGATTCGCTCTCTCCCTCCCACTTTATCCTTCTCCTCTCACTCTCTCCCTCTCAAAAATAAATAAATGTATCTTTTAAAAAAGGAAAGAAAGATTACAAATATACTCTCTGGATATTTCTAGACACTTATCTGATTTTTTTTCTGTAGGTTGATTTGTGAGCCATGGATCCCTTTTCGTTTGCTGACACAGGATAGAGGTTCCCGCTGATTGAATTGGAGCCCCCCAAATCCCTAAGTTGAATGCTTCTTCAGTAGAGAAAAATGCTCACTCCATGGGCTACATAAGCTCCACCCCAGCCACCCTATGACCTTTGGGGCAGCAGAGCCCACGG
Source organism: Eumetopias jubatus (assembly GCF_037043125.1). NCBI lineage: Eukaryota > Metazoa > Chordata > Mammalia > Carnivora > Otariidae > Eumetopias > Eumetopias jubatus. Next base: position 780,097 of record NW_028274885.1, read on the forward strand.
CCCACTGGAGGGGACCAAATGCCATCCCTCTGCCCTCTCTCACCTTCCTGGGGTACTTATGCGGGGCTGTCACTGACTTCACATGCTGCTGCAGCTCCTCCATGAGCTGGTCCCTGACATGGGAGACGAATTCCACTGTCAGGACAATAAACGCCCTCAACACCTGCAGCGCAGAACAAGAATGGAGGCTCAGGGGCAGTGGCAATCAAATGTGTAGTGTAAATCATGAACAGACATTTGTCCAAAGAAGACATCCAAATGGCCAACAGACACATGAGCAAGGGCTCAACATCGCTTGGCATCAGGGAAATCCAAATCAAACCCTCGATGAGATACCACCTCACACCAGTCAGAGTGGCTAAAATTATCTAGTCAGGAAACAACAGATGTTGGCGGGATTGCGGAGAAAGGGGAACCCTCCTACACTGTTGGTGGGAATGGAAGCTGGTGCAAACCCTCTGGAAAACAGTATGGAGGTTCCTCAAACAGTTGAAAATAGAGCTACCATACGATCCAGCAATTGCACTACTGGGTATTTACCACAAAGATACAGATGTAGGGATCCGAAGGGGTACACGAACCCCGATGCTTATAGCAGCAATGTCCACAATAGCCAAACTGTGGAAAGAGCCAAGATGTCCATCGACAGATGAATGGATAAAGAAGAGGTGGTATTATACACACTGGAATATTATGCAGCCATCCAAAGGAATGAGATCTTGCCATTTGCAACGACGTGGATGCAACAGGGGGCGTTATGCTGAGTGACATAAGTCAATCAGAGAAAGACATAGCATATGACCTCACTGATATGAGGAATTCGGAATCTCAGGAAAGAACCTGAGTGTTGCTGGGGTGGTGGGGGGTGGGAGGGATGGGGTGGCTGGGTGATAGGCATTGGGGAGGGTATGTGCTATGGTGATCTCTGTGAATTGTGCAAGACTTTTGAATCACAGATCTGTACTTCTGAAACAAATAATGCAACATATGTTAAGAAAAAAGAAAAAGAAGAAGATAGCAGGAGGGGAAGAATAAAGGGGAGTAAGTCGGAGGGGGAGACAAACCATGAGAGACCATGGACTCTGAAAAACAAACTGAGGGTCCTAGAGGGGAGGGGGGTGGGGGGATGGGTTAGCCTGGTGATGGGTATTAAAGAGGGCACATTCTGCGTGGAGCCCTAGGTGTTATGCACAAACAATGAATCATGGAACACTACACGTAAAACTAACGATGTAATGTATGGTGATTAACATAACAATACAAAATTTAAATAAAAAGATGAAAACAAGGAGGGAGACAAACCCTAAGAGACTCTTAACCATAGGAAACAAACTGAAGGTTGCTGGAGGGGAGGTGGGTGAGGCGCAGGGTTTAACTGGGTGATGGGTATTAAGGAGGGCACATGATGGGATGAGCACTGGGTGTTATATGCAACTGAAGAATCACTGAACTCTACCTCTGAACCTAATGATGGCTAATCCTTAGTTTAACTGATGGCTATTCCTTTGGCTAATTGAATTAAAATAAAAAAAATAATTTAAAATAATTTAAAAAAAGAATATTCAGAGAAAATGCTTCTTCTCGGTTATTGATGGTAAAACAGATGTAGCCCATCAATGAGGAAATCTTCAATTATAAGAGATATCATATTAAGAATAACGTCATAAAGGGGCACCCGGGTGTCTCAGTGGGTTAAGCAGCTGCCTTCGGCTCAGGTCATTTCTCAGGGCCCTGGGATCGAGCCCGGCATCGGGCTCCATCTCAGCAGGGACTCATCTTCACACTCGGCCTCGCCCCTTCCATTCATGATCTCTCTTCCTCTCACAAATTATTAAATAGAATTTTAAAAAACAAAGAATTGTGTCATAAGAAATGATACTTCTGTAGATTTTTCTTATCATGGAGAAAAAAATGATAAGTTTAGTTTCTTAAATTAATAAATTATAAGATGATACTGTCATAAGATTGCTCATATCCATACCCTGAATGTTAACTAAGTAGAATTTAAATAAAAAATTGAAAACAAAAAATAATTGTTCATATCCAGATATATGATAATGAAACAACTGTAGCATGTTTGTAAAAGAACAGAAGACAATATTTCTTCCCCCAAAATGATTATGTCAGTTGCATCTTGCTCAGCAAATAGCCTTAATTTAACAGGCAACTCTCTGCATTTATGAGTTCAAATATGCAAAACTTCAAAATTTCATATGTTTTCCACATTCAGTGAACTTATGAGATAGTCTCATGTTTTAGACATAAATATAAAGTATCAAATGAAGAAACACAGTAAAATGAAATGAAATCATACTGCTACAAGGAGATGACACTTTTCATGTAACTTGTCAAGGTGGGATGATATTTTCAAATGGGCGGGAAAAGTTTCAAAAAACCTAAACAACAAATCTTGAAATTATACAAAGGTGCATGCTCATCAAAAGGTCTGTCTTCTTTCTGACAAAAGACGGAAAGGATCTTTGAAAGTACATGTGAGGAATGTAAAACTAAGGAAGATACAGGAATATTATATCTGAAATAGAAATCAGCATCTAAGGAAAATAAAAGAAAAAATTTGGAAGTGCATGAACCAGTGGATGTAAGCATCTATTTTAATGTCTTAAAAAAAAAATACCATCATGCTTTTTCTTCAAACACTGATTCACAATCTCAGGTGAAAAGAGATATGCTGGGGCGCCTGGATGATTCACTTAAGCGTCTGTCTCAGGTCTTGATCTCAGGGTCCCAGAGATCGAGTCCCATGCCAGGCTCCCTGCTCAATGTTGAGTCACCTTCTCCCTCTGCCGTCCCCCGCCCCACCCCCGTGGTCCTGGCATAAAATCTTAAAAAAAAAAAAAAAAAAAAAAAGGAAGAAGGAGAAGAAAGAAAGAAAGAAAAGGAGATGAGATAATGAGTACATTTGAAAGGTAATATGGATGAGCTTCCTTCCAAGGAAGACAGGAAAGGATAATTATAACAAATCAAGTTTCAGGTGTAAATTTAACAGTAAAATAATGGAAGTTTTAGGACATCAAGTACCGGTCAAGTTTTCAGTCATTTCCAACTACTGTAACATTGTCGGCAAAAAATAACGATTGAAAATTAATAAAAGCATGTTTAAGTGGAGGACACTCTGTGCTTTTACCTGGGTCTCTGGCTCCAGCAGATCTCAGAAAGTGGGATCTCAGCTCCTCGTTGTAGAATGTTCTGACAGCAGTTCTTGTATTCGTGTCCCAACTGAATGCAGCTCCCCTTTCTCTGAATTGGAGTCAGGATTTCTCCCCAGAAACAAGCCTGCATCTATAACAAACCAACCACAGCATCTCTGAAGTGACGTCGCAGGACCCCTCAATCCACGGATCCCTGAGTAAAACAGGTCTTGTTCAAATACCCTCAGGGAAAAGGAGGAATGAACCAGGGGAGCAGGCCCCCACATGCAAGCGACTGTGCTGCGCACCTACCAGCACTCCTGGGGAAGCCGCCCAGAGCCCCCTCCTCAGCACTCACGCAACAAAGCAGCTTTTCTCAGTCGCACCTCAGGAGACACCAAGTGGCTGCAAAGCCGCCAGGGTCTCCCACAGGGCGGCAGCAGAACCTACTGGAACCGCAGCTCTGGCTCTCTATCCTGGGGCAGCCACAGTGGGGCTGGATCCTTGGGCTGCTACAGAAGTCCTTCCTGCTCTGAGATACCCTGGGTCAGGCCAAGCAAAGACACCTCCCCCTCTGGGTTGGAGGTGAGCAGGTGCCCTCTGCTGGCTGCCCTGGGAATCCCTAGAATGCTCAAAACCATGGCCCCTCAGCTGGAGGGACAGAGCATGCTCAGGTCCAGCCAAGCCCTCTCTCTCCATGACAGATCCTGAGGCTTGGCCCCACACCCCAAGCAAAAGGATGTACCCATCTTCCCAAGTGAAATGGCCTCTACAAAGCTCAGCCCTAGGGAGGTTGGAGCTTTCCTCTCAGGGAAATCTGATCGCCTGCTTTCCCACCTTCTCTGGTCCCAACATTCGGATCGCCTACATCGACTTCCTCCACCCTGGTGTATGGCCCACCCCCAACACCTAGACCAGCAACCTCTTTTCATCCTTGCAATTCCTCTTGGTCTCTGCTTCTCTCTACCGCATCTCTCTCTTTGTTCCTCTCACTTTCTAGGTCTTGCCCAATCCCCCCTCCACTCATTCAGTGTCTCTCTCCCTGACAGTCTCTTTCCCTCTCTCTCCCCAGGCCCTCAGGCCTTCTGCTCTGTGCAGCCCTGTCCACGACCACAGGGAACAACCTCTCCTGTCTGCCCCTCTCTGCTGCCATCATTTGGCCCAGGCCCTGCTCACAGGGTATGACCATCTGATTTACCAAGCCTCCTCAGGCTGAACTTGACTGCAGCAGTGCAGTAAGCAGCCACTTCTGGACAGAAACCCTGGACACCTTAGTGGCCCAGCCATGACCCCAAGATACTGGAGAATGGCTGCTTCCATAACCTGGGAAGAAGGAGGGCTTTGCAAGATCCAGGAGCTCTGGTGCAGAATGGATTGGAGTAAACAACCTAAAAAGTGACAGAGGCATACACCCAAATCCTCCTGTGTGGTGAGGGACGAATGGGTCTCCTGTAATTGGCCTCTTCCCTGCCCATCCCCGAACAAGGACACTGGGGAGGATTAGGGGCATCATGGGTCTTACCAAGAAAACTGCCACATTCAGCCCCCACTCAGAGCCCACCTGCGGTTGGGGGGCAGCTGGTGACGTGAAACCAGTGCACAAAATATGGATTAATGCAGAGCCTCCTCACCAGTCTCTCAGGGCCACTAGGGATGATTCATTCATTCCTCACCATCACAACAGACCGCTGCCTGGGGACAGACTCCTGTCCTGCCGATCGACACACACACCCTAAACTAGCAGGTGCCATGTGCTCAAGTGTATCTATCACCTGAGTTAATACAACCACCAACAGACCTAAATACAAGATGTGTCCGCCTCCCCAGAGGATTTCTTACGCCCCGTGCAGGAAAGATACGACAACGGGGAATCCTGCTACTGTCCTCCATCACCACCATTGCTGCCAGTGTGTTCTGGGTACGGGATTCACACTGTGCACTCGAAGGGAAGTGAGTGTAGGGCCTCCTGAAGGCAGACGCTGATGCAGAGACAGAACTGTGAAAGGTTTATTTGGGGGATACCAGGAGAGACAGAGCACAGGGGACAGGACGGGCAGGGACAGCATTCAGGACATTAGGCTGATCTGACAATTTTCTAAATTTATACACACACAGCCTGGTTGTAATTGCTCAGGGAGGTCTTCAAATTTCAAATGTAGTGTCCTGTAAGGCAAATAGATTTGGGTTAGTACACTGTGACCTTCTGTTTTCCTAAATGCATTTGCTTCCTATACTCTATTTGAGGCCTTGAATGGACACCTGAGTGTGTGGCTGCCTCCACGAGTCTATATGTAATAGAAAACAATTGTCTTCACATCCCAGGTATAGATCTCTGAATGTACAGGTTCTTGTAATGATCTTTTACTTCATTCTTAGCTAGGACCTAAAACTTTTTAGAAAATAAAAAGGGGTCTTTGCCTTATTTTTGAAATCAGGATTGACAAACTCTGGGCTGAGGTGTTATACTCTCAGTGTAATGGTGTGGACTGAAGTGAACATCTTTTCATACTCATCTGCATGGTGCTATTTTCATTTAAACAGTGAGAAGGGGGCGTGGCCAACAGCCCAGATGTTTTACATATTCTTTTTCTTTTTTTCCGACAGAGAGACGGAGACAGAGAAAGGGCAACGTTGTGCACGAACGGGGAGGGTGGCGGGAGAGAGAAACACCTAGGTAGGCTCCACACTCAACGCCGAGCATGACTTGGGGCTCGATCTCAGAACCTTGAGATCATGACCTGAGCAGAAATCAAGAGTCTGATCCTTAACCCACTGAGCCATCCAGGGGCCCCTGCAGATTCTTCATGTACTTCAACTCCTATTCTTCTAATCAGCTCAGAAACCAATATACTCCCCTTTCACAGATAACAAAGCTGAGGCTCTAAGTAGACCCCACTGGAAGCTGGCATCTGGGCTGAGAAATCAGGCACACGGGTAAATCTGCAGGATGCTGTGACGACGTTCAGGGAGATGAAAAGTGCAGCCAGAGTGGTGACTCAGAGGCAGAGGCGTAGTGACAGGAATCCAGCTAGGGTGGATCCTGGTCAATCCTGAATTCCCCACGAAGATTCTGGCTCAGGCTGAAGGCCAAGGCAGCCACTCTGCTGATCTTGGTCCCGTCTTCACTTTTTCTCACTGGGGCCCACAAACTCAGGCAGACAAGAATCCCCAAAGGAACCAAGTTAAATTTCCCAAATTTCCACCACATTCTGTCACCCAGTTCAGAACCTTCAGAAATCCAGCGGAAACAACAATCTTTATAGAGTATGAAGGAATAGCTTTACGGCAACAGTGACGTTCTAGTACAAATAACTGCATTATCCACACTGTGTGACGGACACAGGAAGCAACTCGGTGTGGATCTCACGGTGTCCTCACACTCACTGCTCAGGCTCCTAGCCTGCCAGGAACAGCCCACGCTCTACCCGAGAGAGTCCCATCCACTCCCCTGAGCACCTCCATCCTTCTCATCCACAACCTCCTGTTTCTAGTGACTCATGGCTCCCTCTCTTGTCCTTCAGATCCATCGCTGGTGCTTCCCTTTTATGGAACACAACATCTATGTTGTTTAACGAATGTGTCCCTCCCTGTTCTCAGACACGTTAAATTTATAACCTTCAGAGTAGGAGTCATCCCCGACGGACTCTGAGAAACAAACTGAGGGTTCTAGAGGGGAGGGTGGTGGAGGGATGCGTTAGCCTGGTGATGGGTATTAAGCAGGGCACGTCCTGCGTGGAGCACTGGGTATTATGCACAAACAATGAACAATGGAACATTATATCCAAAACTACTGATGTCATGTATGGTGATTAACATAACAATAAAAAATTAAGAAAAAAAAGAGTAGGCGTCATCCTTCCCGGAGCATGGAATATTGTCTCTGTAGAGTGTGCGTGCACATACCCGCTGTGCCCAGCTTTCAGAGAAGAGTGGCTCTCCTTCACCACAACGGGACCTGCCAACCACCTCAGTATGAGTAAAAGACAAAGAGCATCAAATGTATCTCCTGAGCAACCTGAAGAATGTTATCATGTTCACTCTCCCATAACATAAGAGGCCTGCATGCAGGACTGCTATTCCTTATGGAGGATGCCCCAGCGTCTGTATCTGACCCGCGTCAGAGAAAAGACAGAAGACCATCCCATTGGAAGTGACTCAGCAACATTCCAACACACCGTCTACACCTGTCTAGAGCATCTGCCACTGTTTGTCATTCTCATCACCCTTTCCGGACAAGAGGGTTTCCCACAAGTATCCACTGACTGGCGAGGACAAGGAACAGACCCCTACCCTAACGATTAATCAAGGGACAGTAGCCTTGCTTCGGGTGTTTATATAACGAATGAAATGACAGCTCAAACTCAACACGCTGCAAACAAAGTGAGAGGTGTGTATCATCCCTCTCAGACAACAAATGTGGACACAGGACGTGCACGATGGTAAGAAATATATGTCTCCATTGGGTAAGAAAGACACTTCCTTTGCAACAACGGCACCTCCCCCACTGCTCAGTGCATGGAAATAGGTACCACAACACATGTATGTCCTGAGAAACTTCAGGATGTTAAAACGTGCCTAGCCACGATTCCCCTTGTAATGTCAAGGCTTCGGCAAAACTCTGTGTTTCTTCCACCGACACAACCCTAAGGTGATGATCTGGAAACAGAGAAGCCTGTAGGCCCTGAATGAAGACTTAGCATTTTGAAATGTAAATGACACCACACACAGATCCTAGGACAAACCCAACAGATACAAGTTCAGGACAGGGTGCTGCCCAGACAGGAAGAGGATTCCAGAAATGATTACAACTAAAAACAGCCACAGTATTTACTGGTCCTTCTGCGGGACCTTTCTGGGCGGGGTGCCGCTGTTGTCCCCTTGAGTGCCACAGGTTTCTGAATATGACTGAAGCCCTAGAAGGGATGGAGGTGGATTCAGACTGGCCTTGACCATGCAGGATGTAAGCCAACGGTCTACACCTGCCCCACCCTATTCCACTCTCTCCCACTCCCACGTCTCATCCAGATGCAGAGAGTTTCTCACACGTCTCCTCTTACACCTGTGGACAAAGGAGAAGACCAATCCCTCACCCCTGAGGATTTGACCACTCCACCCAGGGACAGATGGTTTCATAACTATTCAATAACACTGGAAAACTGAGGCCTCTACAAAAAGAGTGAAGGGATGGTTGCACTCCATCCATCCCAGAGCCCAAACCATTGTGTCTGTGCTATGCACCTGGGCAATGCTTTCATGTTTGTCTTTTGCAAAATGTCACTTTTCGTCTCCATGGCAGACACCTGGTGCCCAGTTCTGTAGGATGAAACAAGACAGTCCATGAAATGGACGTCCACAGAAAGCTGAGGAATGATAGTATGTCCTCACTCAGGTCTATCCTTGCATCCCAAAGCCTTGTGGTACCTCCTCTACATCTTCTCCCCTGACAGAAGTACTTAAACTAGGAATATACTTTGTGACTCATGTCAGCTAATTCAGATCATCTTACCACGTGTTGGAGGAATGAGCTGTGGGTGAGGCCCCCCACTCCGCCCATGTGGAGGAGGCTGAGGTAGCCCATAGCCAGTGAAGCCTGGTAAACACCGCCCCATGTGGTAGTACATATGGGGGGGCCTTGGAGCACGAGGAAACCCTCTCACATCCGTACCGACCTGCAGAACAGAGGACAAAATATTCGGCTAAGACAGCCAAAAGTTGCAACACCAAGAGATGAAACCCAAAGAGCAAGCTCTCAGCATCTGGCTCCTTCTCCAATACCACGTTCCAGAAGAGCGGCATCGTGCTAGAAAACTTTATCCCTCTCAGTTGGTACCAACTATAATAAGGCAGGGAGCAGAGGAATAGATGTTACAGGAATAACCTACTGTCACCAAACATCACTACCCCTGTCTGCCAATGTTCACTACCAAGAAGTAGTGTCTTAAGGGGTGAAAAGGGGTCATTGGATATGAGTAAAGCAGCATACTCCAGACACGGAGGCATCGACATCCTGGGCAACACTTGATCGTTCCTCTTCAATCACCGTAGATTTGGGTTTGTTAAGAAATACAAAATGTTGCGTTATTTGTTTCAGAAGAAAAAAGAAAAAGAAGAAGATAATAGGAGAGGAAGAAAAGGGGAGTATGTCAGAGGGGGAGACGAACCATGAGAGATGATGGACTCTGAAAAACAAACTGAGGGTTCTAGAGGGGAGGGGGTAGGGGGATGGGTTAGCCTGGTGATGGGTATTGAGGAGGGCACGTTCTGCATGGAGCACTGGGTGTTATGAACAAACAATGAATCATGGAACACTGCACCAAAAACTAATGATATAATATATGGTGATTAACATAACAATACAAAAATTAATAAAAAAAAAAGAAGTTACAGAATGTGATGAAACTGAATGCCCTTTCTACACAAGGAATCCGAGCCACTCCAGCTGAATCCTTTGCCTGCCAAGCCCCTGACTGTCCCCACCTGCCTCACTTCCGGACAAAGCGATCTACTCTCTGCAGTTTCTGTCCAAGGCCACAAAGACCCTGGAGGAATGAGGGGCCTGTGGTCTGACAGGGGGCCTGGAAAAGGGTTTTCTGAGAGGAACATGATACGAATAGACCTTATTTACGTGCAGCAACTGTGTTTATCTTAAAACAAACTCTTCGGAAATTTCCGCACACTGAGTTCCAGATCAATTTTGTCCAATGGCAAATTAAGATGGGAAGGCTAAATAAGAGAATTCACAAAAGTGTATATGCCTTCTGATGGACAACTCCAGAGCGTGTGATGACAGAAGAAACCAGCTCTCACAGTGACAGAGGACCAAAATGACTGCTCCTAGAAGCCCAACGGAAGGGCTTGTGAGGCACTGGTCACGCAGCTAATCACTGACATCCCCCCTTCAGAACGTGTGTGGCAGTCCACCCAACAGCTTTGAAAATTCAAAAACAGTTGTAGAAAGGGTAAAAAGTAGAGGGATTCTGCACAGCATTTTGACCAGCAGAAGTAAAACATGGATGACTTATGAAACTTCCCCTATCTAAGAACATTCCAACCTGCCAAAAAGACATTATAAAATGGAGAAGCGTTTCCCCTAGTTTCCAGTTGTGAGGATTACCAGAGACCTTGTCACAGGTTAATCATCTAACCCCAACATGAACACTACCCCAATCACACCTGATCGTAACCTACTGACCCGGAGTCAGGCCGGCCAGAGACTTCACCTTGGAGTGAGGTGTCATCTTCCTCGAGTTAACTCCCTCCATTGGCATTGTGGGCGGGCAGGGGCGGATGGAAACAGACACACACACACGCACCCACAATGAGCACCCTGCCATCCTGCACCTCTAAGCACCTGTGGCTTTGGAGGGTGCCAGTGAAGGTGATGATCTGTAATGGAGAAGCCTGTCAGCCCCTGAGTGAACTGCTTGCATTTTGAAAGGTAAACGACACCACAGACCAACTGCAGGTCCCACCCAACCGACACAAGGCCAGGACTGGGTGCAGTTCAGTAAGGGAAGTTTGCGGAACACCTGGAAAAGGCCAAACGAGGTACCTTGACCAGCCCTGGACCTCTGTGAGGCTCAGTGTCCCTGTTCCTCATGGGAGCCCCAGCAGCTTCAGCGTCAGACCAAGGCCTAGAACCGATGGAGGTGGATGCAGACCGGCATTGACTGTGCAGAATTCAAACCAATGCTCCAAACCTGCTGCGTTCACATTCCGTTCTCTCCCACTCTCGCGTCCCTTCTCAGACATAGAGCATTTCCCACATGTTTCTGCTGGTGCCTGCATACAAGGGGAAGCCCTGTCCTTCCCCCTCAAAGAAGGGACCACAGCCCTCCATATTGCTTCGGGTGTTTTCATAGCTAAGGAAAAAACAGTCCGGGCTCAACCAGCTAAAAATGAACTGGGCTGGGGCACTGGTTGGCTCAGTCCGTTAAGTGTCTGCCTTTGACTCAGGTCATGATCCCGGGATCCTGGGATTGAGCCCTGCGTCAGGCACCCTGCTCCTCAGAGAGCCTGCTTCTCCCTCTCCCTCTGCCTGCTGCTCTGCCTACCTGTGCTCTCTCCCTATTTCTCTGTCAAAGAAATAAACAAAAGGTTTAAAAAAAAAATGAACTGAGCAGTATGCTTCATCCCTCAACAGCCCAAAATGTGGTCCCTGGAAATAGCCTGGCTGAAAAAGGTTATGTATGACATTCTGTAAAATGTCTTTCTCTCTCTACAAGAGACACCTGTTACCCAGATCAAAACGGAAAAATGACAAACCCCCACAATGTAATAATAGTGTAGAAACTGATGAATCTTGGAATGTCTTTAGCCAGGGAAACCCCTGCAATACAAACGCCTAGGGCACCAATTCTACATCTTCTCCAAAGTTTCCTCGTGGAGAAAGATGGAGATGCTTTGCAAGTCAAGACCTTCTGTTCAGATCACTTTACCAAATGCAGGAGGTGGAGGTGGTCAGTGAGGCTCATGAGGCCAGCAGGGTGCAGGCTGTGAACGTGGCCCATAGTACAGGAGTGGTGATGAGGTAGGATCCCCGGGGCAAGACCCGCAGGGTGGTCCTAGGAAATGACAAAGCCCCTGTGCATCCATACAGACATACACACACAAAATCAACTATAGGCTGAGATGAGACACAAAAGTAACACCACCAACAAAAGCTGAAACCCAAAGAAACAGGTCTCAGCACCTGAAACATTCCCCACTACCACATTCCAGGACAGGAACATCTGTGCCAGAGGTTACCTATCTCCTGCGTCCCACCTATGCCCTGGGGTGAACAGATGCCATGCGGATAACCTACTGTCACCACATGTTAATATATGTCTGCAACTCTACAGAGGCACGGAATCTGCCCCAAAGCCTTGGCAGAGTTAATACCAAACAAATAAAAGGGTCTATTAGAGATGGGCTGGCATCAACATCCAGGACCACACTTTACCCGCCGTGACAACTAAAGAATCTCCTTCTGTATACTGAGCACAGACAGAATGAGGGGCAATGGGAAGCCCAGTGTCCAAGATGGAAGATCAGCACATCATGGGTCCAACTGCTGCCCACCAGCCGCCGCCTGATCCCGCTCCGATTCCCTCATGACAAAGGAGACTTCTACTATCCCAAGTGTGTCCATGGCCACGGACACTGCTCAGGAGACAGGAATTTCTGCAGTTCAGCAGCGGACCTGGAAAAGGGCTGAAAGGTGCACGATCCCTATGAATTAGTGAGACCCAGCTCTGTGGATCTGCGTCACTGATATTCCGATGCTCCTTAACTCAGGCACAGAGCAAATGCATCATCCTTGGGGCCAAGAACCACTGAACGGCCGATTCTGCATCCCCGGATGCAAACCAATGTGTCTGCATAGCAGGTGTGACCCTCCCAGGATGGATCAGGAGAGACGCTATCAGTTGGCACAGCCACCAAACTGCATCAGAACCCGCTCACAGGAGCACAGCTGAAACATGTGTGAGGTGGGAGCCCTGCAAGGAGTCACTGGGATTCCCTCTTGACAGCTGTGCTCCGGGGGCGTTTTCCACCACACACCTGGCACCTGGCACCTGGCAGAATTCACCTTCATCTCACCCAGGGTGCAACTGGAGGGATTCTGGGTCATGTCTTTACCCACACAAACGGAACGCACAAGAGGTCGCAGCTCACCTTCTCCAAAAACACTCACAGCTGCCCAAAGCACATGGTACAGAGTGTGAGGCAGGGCATGGCTTTTCCCGCTGCCAGCTGTGAGGATTACCGCAGACATTCTCCCAGGTCAGTCTCCTGACCCAAAAACCAACACCACTACTGCTCCCGCGGGAAAGGAAACTGAAAGGAGTCAGCGGGACTGGCCGACTTCAGTGTGGAGTGAGGTGTTGCCCTCCTCCAGGGGTTTACACACACACACACACACACACACACACACACACACACACACACATTTGGGGTGAGCATCCTGCCATCATTTGCCTCTAAGCATCTACAACTTCGGGAGGAAGCACGTAACCTGAGGATCTCTAATGAGGAAGCCTGGAGGCTCCTGGGTAAACAGCTTGCATTCTGAAAGGGGAAGGATTTCTCAGATAGATCACAGAACACACCCAACAGCCGCAAGGCCAAGATAGGGTGCTGTCCCTACAGGAGTAACTTCCAGAAACAGGCACAACCTAAAACGCCCGTAGCATTTACCGTAGCCATCTCCGGGTCCTTTTTCGGGCTGGTGCTGCTGTTCATCCTGGGAACCGGTCTAGATTCTGGATGGGACAAAGGATGGAGGTTTATTGTGGTTTGCATACCCTCCGTGCCTTCTTCCTCCATCTCACACTCTTTCCCACACTCGGGTCCCTGATCTGAAGAGAGGGTTTCTCCACATGACTCAAGCGACTTCTTTGCTAAGAGAGATACCAGTCACCTGACTCTTGCGGGAGACACTCCAGGACCCTGGTTCCAGTGTTTCCATAAGTAATCAATCAACAGGGGACAGATTGGGGTACAACTGGCTGGAAATTAATACTGAAATTGGGGTGCTGAATACAAATCGAAAAAAATCACTTTTTCTTCATAGATTAAAAATCTAAGTGAGAATAGCCTTGAGTGGGTGATATCCACACGCCCGCAACACGAACGCCATGCATTCTTTCCTCAGGCCGCCAGTTAATGGTGCAATCTTTCGGTCTCTAGATGAGGCCTAGCCTGTGTGACTGGCCATTACGTAAATATTGAAGAGAAGAATTGGAGTAGACTAATCGTACAGTCAGGAGCAACGAAAAAACAGGCGGATTGAGAAGTAAAGCTGTGGCATTATTCCGATAACATTAGAGGAGTAAAATGCACGAATTTCATTGATGAATATAGTACTGTAGATTACAAATAAAACAAACAAACAAAAAGAATCTCCATAAGGGGTAAATGTCATTTTTCTCAAACTATCTTATTTTTTTTTTCAAATTGCTTCACCATTGCGTCAAGGTGTGAAGGGAGCTCAGGCTCACAACTCCTCCAGGCTCAGCTCTTCAGTAGGGGGATGGTGGAGGGGGTGGGGGTGGGGGTCTGCAGTCAGGGGAGGGGTGTGAGCTCCAGTAGGCACCTGAGGAAAGCACCCTCCCATCACGCTTTCAGACAACCTGCTGTACTTAGGTAGTGCCTGTGATTCCCTCTAGGACACACAACGATCACCCACAAGAAGAGGGAGGACATCAAGTGCTTTCCCAGCAGAAATCAGGCTGCTGCAATTCACAGCTTGCTCCCTACCTCTCTGCACACGGTTCCATATCTCGGATCTTCCCGGCATCGGTTCCTGCCTCATGGATCCCTCAGGAGGCGTGTCTCTCCTCATCATGTGCAGTCTTGAATACAGAAAAAGAATGGACGTCTATAAGAATTACAACACCATGTCTTCTACCAGACACTAAACAGCTTAGCCTTGACCCCTCAGGACACCCATAAAAAGGCACGTCAAACTCGCACACCTGTGTTTCATGTAGGTGTTCTCCCTGCTCTGCTGCACTATCTTCCTCTCCCAACACCGAGCCTTAACCTGGGGGAGGAAAACACATCCACCCTCAGTTGTGCCGGACTGTGCCCCAAACAAAGAGGAGGAAAAAGAAAACACTTACCCAATTATCTAGAGCACTTCTCTCATGAGCTGCGACCTGAAAAATCAATTCACCAAGAGCCCATGTTCAGGGATCTAAGGGCCACTTCCATCCCCTGCAGGAGGCGCGAAGGGGCCAGTATGTAGGGGCAGAACCTAGGTTACCTTGAGTTTGAAGTTGAGCTCTGCCTTCTGTAGCCGATCTTGCATTTCTCCAATTTCTCGTCTGTGAGATATAATTGCTTTTGTCAGATAAAGCCCAATATTGGCTGTGATTTTAGGTTTTTTTTAAAGATTTTATTTATTTATTTGACAAAGAGAGACACAGTGAGAGAAGGAACGCAAGCAGAGGGAGTGGGAGAGGGAGAAGCAGGCTTCCCGCAGAGCAGGAGCCCGATGCGGGGCTTGATCCCAGGACCCTGGGACCATGACCTGAGCCGAAGGCAGACGCTTAACGACAGCCACCAGGCGCCCCTTGGGTGTGATTTTAAATCACCTGCCCATGTGGCCATCCTCCTCGGATCTGTCCCCTCATACGATTTTTCCTGACACAGGAAACACTTTCCCATGATAATAAATGTACAGTAGGAACAAAGCTATCGTTACATCCTCTCCTTACTCGTTTCTCCACACCTGCAGGGTTCAGAGTTGACATAATTTCCCTCCCTGATATCAATCTTTCCCTGATTTATCACATGACAAGGAGCTTTTCCCATGAAGCTCTATTGTCCATTAACTTCTATGCTCGCCATGGTTCCCAGGGTTGCAAAGACCGCGCCATCAGATGGCACTACCGCGTTCATGGGCAGGATTCATCCTACGACAAACTGCTTTCCTCAAGATTAGGACCACTGAAACCACCCCTGGGGGGTGGAATGGCATGGCGGAAGATTCCACAGAGTCAGGCCAGCACTGGGGATCCGGACATGTTTAGTAACATAATCGTTTTGTTCTTTCTAAAACTTGTCTTTTTGTGTCTGTTAATTCTCTCTGGGTATGGCCTCTGAATTTTTGTTTATATTACTTGTTAATTGAGTCTAAACCATGTACAAAGATTAAAAATAGGAAGTGAACAGGGATTTCAGGAGCCGCTAATATTTAGTGTCTGAACTCACTTATACTTGTCTATCTCTTCGGTAACCAGTTTCAGACTTTCCTCAGCAGCTGCCAGTTGACTCTTCTGTGCCTTCAGTTCACAGTGTGTACTTTCCAGCTTCCTAAGATGGGAAAGGTATATACACAGTCCAGTAGCCAAGGTCCTGAATTGCTGCTGTTTGTCCTCCCAACACACCTGATGGCCTAGATTCAAATGACCCCCATAAATGCACAGACTGACAACACAATGAGGGAAACAACCTGAAGGCCCCATTTAGTGTTAAAGAAAAATCAAACTCTGGAAGCTGCCAAGGCTCCGGCAATCAGAGTTGTCTTTATACTCCTCTCCTTCAATTCATTCATCATGAAGCCCCCAAATAACATTGCACTTCGTGCCATCTCAGAGTTGGTCTTTTGTCTGAGACGGTGAGGGCTCCTTTCAGATCAAAGCGAAAAACCATGCTTGACCAACTATACCCATTAGGATGAAGCAAGGGACGATCCTTAGTCTTACACCTCCATGGGCAACCCTGATCCTCAGACCAAGGCTGTGCCTGACACAGACAATCAACCTGAAAAGAAGGCTTCCAGAATATGGCTTCACTGGCATGGCGACTCAATCCCAGACATTTCTAGGATCTAGAAATACAACCCCGCCGCCTCCTTCGAAGATCCTGGAGGAGGAAAAGGCCAATCATAGTGCCGGGAATATGTCCTGAAGTATAAAACTCTGCGAACGGTCACATAGTCAGGGTGTTATTTCCACGCAACAGATTTCAGATGGAAAACTATCAACTGCATGGAGTCAACCGACTTTAACAAGACTGAGTTCACTGTTAGTGAAAGCAGCAAAGGAGGATGCTTAGAAAGGCTGCTTTGCTGTGCTGCCCTCAGACTCTTTTGTTCATGGTGTTGGTTTAACCACTTTCAACAGGACACCGGATTTACTCAAGAACACATGCAAAAAGACTCTTAGAAACTGAGTCAAAAGCTCTAGACAGAGAAAGACACATGCATTTGCTTCTGGTCTCTCAGGCAATTCTTCAGCAAATGCCTTCTGGAGCGGCTGTGATGGAGTGGCTCACGTGGAAGGTGTAGAAGCCCGACAGATAGTCAGGACACTGTACCTATGCCCCAAAGAACTTACCAATGAACAGAACTAAGATGCCAATGACACAGAGCAGCCCCCACCCCCGATGTGGGATGGAATAACACAAAGCTCAGTCTCTAGGGAAGACCAGGAACAGTTTTGCTTTTCCACGTGAATGAGGGACTCTAAGGTCCTGATCTCCTCCTGAGAAAATAAAGGAAACACTGGACAAAAGAGCCAACTCATATGAGTGAATGCACCCAATTTCTAAAGAGCACATGAAGAAACATGAGAACCACATGGAGAAGAAGGAAGCTTAGGAGAAACGCAGCCTGGCAGTGGGAGCCAATCTCCCCAGGACACATAAATACATTCTGGAAGAGGCAAGTGTACTATAAAGAAGCTGAACAACTTTATGGGCATGGGCTTAGAAGGAAATGAATGATCTTCAGGGTCAGCCAGCAAAGGTGAGCCCTAGTGAAACCGCGGGCTTTGGCTGGGACCCAAGAGAGTTACACCTAAAAAAATCAGGTGGATGGGAAATACCCTGGCCTTCTTAGGGACTGGGCTACAGTGAGGGATGTCAGTTGTACACTGGATGAAGGGATCCGGGACTGCTGGAGCCCCAACCCTCTTTCCAAAAAGAAACTCCCAGTGTTACTGCAGCAAGACAATTCCATTTTTCTACCCACATCATTGACCCAAGTCTCGTACTGAACCAAAAGTGACTGAATATAGGGCTGATAAGAACATGAGATGACACTGAAACCAAAGGACAATGCAGACAGACCCAGAGGGGATCCAGGTATCAAAGTTTGTAATGATGGTACCTTCCCTCTTCTACTCCAAGGAGTCACACAACAAGCGCGACAAGCAGTTAGCACAGAAAGGGAAATGCAGGTTCCACACATAAAGGCAGGACAGGCAGGCACAATTCTACAGAATGCATTTGGCGAAAATACTCGAGATCTAATTGTAAAAGAAATACAGGTATCTAGACAGGCCGTCACATAACTTCATACAACAGTATTTGTGACAATTCACACAGGAAGAGCTTACCCTTCTGCAGCCACTTGTCTTTGATTAGAGAAATCCACCACAATATCCACTTTCCTCCTCAGCATGTTCAATTCGGCTTCTTGAGCTGTTTTCAAAGAACTGAGGGCATTGTAGTGGTCTTCCCATAGCTCCTCAGATTCTGGAAAGGAATGTGTATGTATGTGCACATGACCAGAGAACTTGGGTTTGACGGGGAAAGGAGAGGGCAAGACCTTGAAGGCAGGAAGGCATTCTTTCCCTTCCCAATGCCAACTCATTGCCACCGCATGGGGATTTCTTCCCCCAAAATAACATACCATGCAGTGCTTGTTTTTTGGCCCTCAGGGCTCTCTGCTCTCCATCCTCCAATTCATCTTGGCCCTTTAAGACAGATATGAGTAAACACATTCAAGACATCATGATCACAGAACAATGTGAGGGTGCCTAACAGGACAGGGTCATGCAGTGCAACAAAGAAAGCCCTTAAGGCATAAGAGAATAAGGAGAAAGTAAGCAAAGTGGAAAATAGTTCAAGTCAAAGAACTCACAAATGCCTTTCTTAGTGGCTTCCATTCAAGTATATATCCACATACATACATATATACACATCTTCCCCCCCTCACATTGAAAATGCTGTTTGGCATTAAGAGGAAGGCACTGTACAATTGGGCCAGCCATGGCCCTTCATCGCCCAAGTATCTTGTGGGGATTTTCTACAGATCTTGGAGGGCACGGCTGAATGAGGGGTTCATTACCTCGCCGTGAAGTCAACCATACTTCCTAGTCCTTGAAAGAGCAAACCTCATCATGGTGGTTCTAAGTGAAATCCCAGCTCACTGCTCTGTAGAAGTTTCAGTGCCCAGATCCCCACTCTCTACTGTGTTAAACAGCAGGCGAGGATGCTGCACTCACCTCACCCAATGAACCCAAAGGCTCCCGGAGCCACATAAAGGTAAAACTCAACAACCAACTCCTACCACGCCCTGATCCTTGACCTTCTCCTCTCTCTCAGCTTGCAAGTGAGCCAGTGCCCAGCAAAGGGTGTCATTTAACTTTTCATAAAATGCCTCAACCTTTTTGATGTTCTCCTTCAACAAAATATTTTGAGTGAGTAATAATAATGCATTCCTTGGGGCACACGGGTGGCATCTGGGTAGCACCGTCGGTGGATTGTCTGACTGCTTTTGTTTGGGCTCAAGGCCTGATCTCAGCGTTATGGGATTGACCCCTGCATCAGGCTACAAACGCAGCATGGAGTCGGCTTGGGATTCTCTCTCTCCCTCTGACCCCATCACTCACTCTCTCTCTCTCTCTCAAATCAATCAATCAGTTAATCTTTAAGAAATCAACAGGAAGTATGTTCTCAGACCACAAATGACAAAACTAAACATCAAGTACTGAAAGATAGCTGGAGAATGACCAAAAAATGGAGAGTACACAACACACTTCTAAAGAACACGTGGGTTGCGGGTGGATGGATGGATGAAAGAGTTGAAGGGGATTAAGAGTACACTTACTGTGATGAGCACTGAGAAATGTATAGAGTTTCTGAATCATGTTTTACACCTGAAACTCATATTACACTGTTTGCCAATTATGTTTGAACTTTAAAAAAAAAGAACACATGGATCACAAAAGGCACTGCAACACAAATTTAAATGTATTTGAATCTAGGTGATCATAAAAATTGATGTATTAGAGGGAAATTTATATTAATGAATGGATAGAAAAGGTCCAGTGACTGTACAATTTTCTGCTCATTTATGAAGAACAGTATATACAAGCTACTTTAGGATACTCACAGCGAGGATGGTTCTCCAGATATTAAGGAGAAACAGACAAATTCCCAAGGAGGCAGTGATAACGGGAAGTTTCCATAGAACTCCAACCCCATCAGGGCCAAGAGGGAAATAGTCAGGCACAACACGGACAAGCTGAAATAACACGTGAGACGATGAGGAATCTCAAAGATTTAAAATGTCTCTGTCCCAAACAATCAAATTTACAAACCCTCAACCAGCCTCCCCCAGGTAAGCACATCTCTTAACTGCCTCCCCATGAAGGAGAAGGGGCACAGAGGGATTACAAAGGAGCAAGGGTAAACTTTCTGGAGTGATGAGTGTGTTTACCACCTTACCGTGCTGATGGTTTCACTGTGTTTACCTATGTCACATACCAACAAACTGTATTCTTTTTTTTAAGATTTTTTTTTTATTTATTTGAGAGAGAGAGAGAGAAAAACAGCATGAGAAGGGAGAGGGTCAGAGGGAGAAGCAGGCTCCCTGCCGATCTGGGAGCCCGATGTGCGACTCGATCCCAGGACTCCGGGATCATGACCTGAGCCTAAGGCAGTCGCTTAACCAACTGAGCCACCCACGCGCCCCCCAACAAACTGTATTCTTGAAAAAGATGTTGTGATCATATATACAATATATCACACCGAAGCTGTAGGAAAAATCTAATAGGCACATATTAAGAGGTTTTATTTTGACTACAAACACGTGGCAAATACATCTTCTATAGCTAACAGAACTGAAGAATTTATAAGCCAACATAAAATAGACAAGTAAGTAAATGTAAACGTATAGTAGGTAAGAAGTCACTGACTTCTATTGTACATCCATGAAGGACCTGGATAAACTGCTCTGGAATGTTTCCAAAAACATGCCCCAAGTTTATGGAAGGATGAGAGAAAGGAAGAATAAAAAATGTCCTAGACATATAAATGAGAATGTTCTATGGACGGAGATGTTTATAGATAAGGACAGGAGTGAGAGAGAGACAGGAGCCTTCTATTAGAATAATATGGGATTATAATTCCAACAAAAATCAAATAGAATTATTGTTTAGTTTCTGAAAACATTGATGTTTTCGTTCAATGCCCACTTTGCTTCAGAATCACAGCCCAAACTGTCAGATATCAGGAGTCCATAAAGATTTTCATAATCTGGTGATCTTGTTTATTTGGATGATACCTGTGACATTTTCAGTTCCTTGAACACCTATGTCCAAACAGCCAGTGAAAGGCATTCATGCTCCTATTTCTTAGTATTGTAACTAAATCAGTCAATAGCAACTCTAAAATTTAATTTCTTAAAAGATTTTATTTATTTATGTGAAACACGGTGCAGGGGAAGGGGTAGAGGGAGACAGAGAAGACTGCCGGCTGAACACGGAGCCCAAGCAGGGCTCAATCCCAGGACTCTGGGATCATGACCCACGGCTAAGGCAGAAGCTCAACTGACTGAGCCACCCAGGTGACCATGAAATTTCATTTCTAAAAGAATACAAAATCCCTGCATATGGACACCAAAACAAAGAACGCATCTCATTTTACAAAAACTGGAGTTCCAAGTATTTTAGCAGACAAGACGCTCACAATGCAATTCATACTAATTCACACGAATCGTGAATGTTGTGCAAACACAACTCTCTAGAAAATAACCCTGAAATCGATAACATTTTCAACTTCAGCCCTCACAGCTGAGGTCAAAAACACGTGTGCTGGTGGTAAACATGCACGGTCCTTGATCAGCCGCTGTCTGAAAGAGGACATTACCTATCTGCACAATGGTTGATCATGGGAATCAAATGCCCAAAAGAAAGAAGCCATCTTGTCACAAATGAAAAATGCCCCCAATCGTGGGCACTTGGTACATCTGGCAGCTGTGTGGATGCTGACCAGTAGCTGACTCTTAACTAGATGACATCCAATGGGGCCAATAACACTAGGTTCTCACAGACAATGGCCATGAGCAGGGGGAGGAGGGAAATGCAAGACCAGTTAGTTTATGCAAGAGCTCAGAGATGAGGGAGGGTGAGAAAGCTGAACTGATCTATGAGATGCAGCCTAGGAAGACGGGAATATTTCCAATAAAGACTACCAAGAAATTCCCTCCTTTGAAGACTCAAAAGAAACAGAATTGAGTCTATTTTGACTGGAGGTATTCATGTGGGATGAGTCGGCCTCAACACAAGGGTCCTTCCTGACTACTCCCACTTTACAGATCCCTCTCTAAGAATCTGGTGTAGGCTGATCTAAAGAAGTCTGCTTATTTCTAGGGTGTTGCCTGTCTGTCTCTCTCTCCTGGGGGTAAGGGTTTTACTTTTTAAGGAGTGAAATAGTCACACTAGGAACCAGGTATTTCTTTTATCTTTGGACATTCCTAAGGACATCAGGAGCTTTTAACTTTGGGGAAATCAATACTCTGTACATACTGGGCTAAAGAAAGGATAACAACTCATTCACTTCCTGATCACATCACTCCATCAGATTCTCCTGTGACAAAAGTCCCAGCAAGATGCGGTCACTTAGTGTCCGCTGGGCTTCTCGGGGATCCCACGGACCTGGTGGGACACAGAGTCCCCGGGGACAGCCTCCAAGGCCAGAAGGAAAGAGCTGACTCAGAAGTTGTTCAAAATCAACCAACCAGGAAGCACAGAGCACAAACGACATTTCACATGTTAACACGCGAGTCCCAACACCAAGGTGTAAGATGCCACTGTTCCCAGGGCTGCCAAACTTCATAAATATGAACAATGTGCTGATAGGAAAACAAACTACATGGAAGATGGACCCTAAACCTGCAAGGCTTGAGGCAGGATCTTCACTGGGCTTCCAGTTGCCAGTCTAATACCCACAGGTCCTATGGAGTTCCTGACATTTTAAAAGACCTACCACGCAAGCGCCTTATTGAAGACAAAGTACTCAATGCCTTTTTGTATCTTCTCAAATTCTTCCTTCTTGACACCATAAACCTAGTATGCTCAGGTTTCCATCCTGCCAAAGCTACTCTTTTTGGACCAAGCAGCACAGACAGGACCCAGAACTTGATGTGGACGGCTGTGGCCACAAACCCTTCAGGCTGACCGAGAAACCTGCCCTGTGGTGCTCGCTCTTCAGGAAGAATTGCATTCCTTCTGGAGTGCCCACCAAGAACCCCATGAAAAAGCTATTATTTAACCAGCATGGGAAAGAACCCATTAGGAAGGAAGACATCACCAGCAGCTTTGAGTCACCGGGTGGCTCAGTCAGTTAAGTAACGATGTCTTGGTTTGGATCAAGTCATGATCCATGGTCCTGAGGATGAGCCCCTCTTCAGGCTCTGGACTCACTGCGCAGCTGCCTTGGCGTTTTCTCTCTCTCCCTCCCCCTCTTCCCTTCCCCCCACACCTGTGCCCTCTCTCTTTCAATGGGAGACACCAGTGAAGTGCCACGTTTACTCACATTTGGGTTTGGGGAACTGGGACACCGGAGCAAGAGCAGCCAGAACAACAGCCTCTGAACCATCATGTCTTGGTCCTTTCAAGGGGCGCTGGCGTCACGGGGAGGAGGTGGAGATGGGGGTGGAGTGGAGGGAGGGGTGGGTGGGTAGGGAGGGGTGGGAAGGGGACAGGGTTTTAAGGAGGGTTGGGAGCAGGGTAGAAATAGAGGGTGGGATTTGGGAAGGCGTTTGTCAGGAGAAGAAGGGGGTCAAGGACAGTGTCAGGGTCAGATTAAGTACTCGAGGGCAGGTTCAGGAAGGGGAGTAGGTCAGCAGGTGAGTAAATCACTACGTCAGGAAATCACTAGGTCAGCACGAAACAGTAGCAGGTTAAGGGATTGGAGGAGGATCCACCGATCTCCAAGCCTTCCCCTGGTTGAACCATTCCTTAGCAACCCAGAGGCTTTATACTCTCTCAACCAATCAGCTGCCTTTGCCCCTGGTAGATCATAATGGACACCCCGCGTGACCTCATATTTAAATAGCCTCTTCCCACCTGGTGCCCCACCACCGCGCCATCCCAATAACAGGTCCTCTCTCTGGAACTGTGGCCGTCCTTCTTGTTTCTGCTCCCTCCCAACCCAAGTGCCTGTTCCCCTCTTCTGGGCACGCTCTCCTTGCTTCCAGAACTCCTGTCCTAGAGCCATTGGCTGAACAACATAGAAAGCAAAGCAGGACAGAAGTGCAACAACGAGCAACTACACAAGCAGAGTGGGAGGTTTCAACCCTCTCTCAGTGACTCAAAGCAGACGGAATATCCATAACATGTAGACCTTGATAGCAAATCATCTGAATCCCACAGCTATATCCGTATGTCTGTCCACAACCCTATGCCACAGTGGAGGACACATTAACTTTAGTCATATAGGATACACTTACAAAAATGCACCCGATTTTGGCCAAAAGGGAAATTTCAGCATGTTTCAGAGGCATGAAATCACACAGAGCATTTTGTGGTAATATAATGGGCTAGAAATCATGGATAAAAACTAACCAGAAATTCCCATGTGTTTAGAAATTGAGAAGTACCTCGGGGCACCTGGGTGGTTCAGTCCTTAAGCGTCTGCCTTTGGCTCGGGTCATGATCCCAGGGTGGTGGGATCGAGCCCCACATCGGGCTCCCCGCTCTGCAGAAAGCCTGCTTTTCCCTCTCCCACTCCCCCTGCTTGTGTTCCCGCTCTCGCTGTGTTTCTCTCTGTCAAATAAATATATCTTAAAAACAATTTATTTTTGAAGTACCTCTAAAATGAAATAGGAGTAAAGAAATCCAAAAGAAAATGCGCTATATTGGAACTGAATGATATGAGCATGATAAAATTGTCATCAAAAATGTCTTTGGCTGGGAATATCCTGGAATCTTGGTGTGAGAAGACTGCATGGTCTGAAAATCAAACCTTATAGACCGAGAAGTACAAATCTTACCTGGTTGAGGATAAAGCAAACCCATCCTGACTTAGTCCTGCTGTCATTTCTTACCCATGCCCCAGACTCCTCCTCTGCCCCTGCCCAGTCCCCCAGATGGGCTGGCACCATGTGGTGGCCACAGTAGGCTCCACGAAGGCATGTCAGAGTGTCCCCTGAACCGGGAAGTTTGATACAGCCCTCTGACGTGCTCTGACCAGTGAGGTGTGAGTGGGAGTGAGGCGTGCCATCTCGAACAGAGCACTTAGGACAACTGGGTCTGGCACCCCCTCTGTCCATCTCCTCTAGCACCTGGCTGTTACCAATGGTGGGTACTCTTTTATCCTGCTCCCAGAAAGACCATGCAGACATGTGGCAGGAGCAAAATAAGATACTTCCCTAGTAGGAGCCACTAAGACGAGGGGCGTCTAGTTACTCACAGTAACATTAGCCCATCCTAACTGGCATGCATCCTCCAGTCTACTCTCTAGCAGGCAGCAGAACCTTACGTGCGAAGCATGGACTCTGTCATCAGATACACGTGGGTTTGGGTTCAGCTCTGCCCTTTCCTTCACTCCAACCTCAGGCAAGTTGCTGTGAGTCTCTGAGCCTCCCCTGTTTCCATTCTGTCATATGGATGTTTATACCATCTCAGGATTGGGGAGGGATTAAATGAAATCATAATTCATGGAAAGCTTTGAGTCCCGCACCAGGCACACATAGTAAATGGTCAATAAATATTAGCTCTCTACCTTTAGGTCTCAAAGGGAAACACACAGAAAGCACAGCACTGTAATTGTACAAAATAAAGACACGTTAACCTTGGGGCCTGTGTAGCCCCTCAAACTTTGTTTTTCAACAAACAGCATGATATTTACATTCATTCACAGCCTTTTTCCTCTCAACAAGATACTGTACTCTGTCTAGGTTACAAATAAATATCTGCATCATGTTTTAAGATATATAATACTAAATACCATGAATAAGTCAATCATTTC
Source organism: Eumetopias jubatus (assembly GCF_037043125.1). Classification (NCBI taxonomy): domain Eukaryota; kingdom Metazoa; phylum Chordata; class Mammalia; order Carnivora; family Otariidae; genus Eumetopias; species Eumetopias jubatus. The sequence goes on from NW_028274885.1 coordinate 805,719, forward strand.
TCTAATGTTGGACACATTCATAGGTTGCACAGAATCAAACACAAATGAAATAGAATAAAGTCTATCATAATGTATTACAGGCCTGAGTAAATATTATTTTGTTAACCTTTCTTTGTGATGTATCTCTATAGGTATCGGGTTGCAATTTAAATTGCGTTCCTGGAGAGAGGCTAAGGTTGTGGAGGTTTAGGAGACCGTCATTTCGTCTGCTCCCAGGAATTCAGCTAGATGCCTATCAAACCATTGTGAATACCTGTGAACTCAACCAGAATGGAATGGAGGAGAAGCTGCAACTCTACAAATACAAAAGTGACTACTTTCTATAAGGAGGAGGTGCGAAAAAGTGAATGCGAGGCCATATGTGGGCAGATAGACTGCAGGGGGAGGGAACCTCCGTAAGCTGGCTACCGGAAAGTGACATAGTAGCAGAATGCCAAGTCAGACTTTTGAGAAGTCAGCTCCAGTGAGGGATGTCCCTGCCTGAAAAGTACCCAGGTGGCAAAACAGGGCAGAATCCTAGGTGGGACAGCATGACCTCAGAATCCCCAGGATAACAGACATAACAGGGGTGCCTTAGTGGGGCAGAGCTCCCAGGTGTGGAAGCAGGAGAAGCCGGCTGGAATCAGCGAGCCCAGGAGTGGGCTCTCAGCTCAGGGATTCCATATACCATGAGCCACAGCATGCTCAGGTGACTGCTCTCCAAGCAGGGGCCCAGCAAGCAGCAGAACCAGGGAGCCCCTCCCCCAGTCCTCCTCTGGGGAGCAAAGGCTCAAGGTGTTCACCACAGGAGTCTGCAGGGTTTGGAGATTCAATCGAGTTCCCGGCATGAGATACAACTGCTCAGTCACAGGCTGGGTGAACAGAGACAGCGGACGGAGACCAGGGAGACCAAAGGGACTGACTGCTTTTACCTGAGGGAGCACTCAGGGGTGGGGCCTTGAGCTCTTGCCTCCGGGGTTGGAGTTTGGGTGGCTGCCATTTTCATTCTCATCGTCTAAAGCAGCCGGGAAAGCCTTCAGGGAACAAAAGCCACACAGAGCAAACCAGACCAGGTTACTTAGCCCGGCCCTCTGGCAAGGGCGGTACAATTCCGCGCTGGCAAAGACAGTTGAAAATCAATGCAACAAGCCCCTCCCCAAGATCAGCAAGAACATCCATCCAAGAACAATTATACCAATCATTGAGAATTGCAAGACTCCAGTGCTAGGGAACATGTAGGATTCATGTTTTTTCCCCAGGATTCTTGAGTCTTTCTATTTTAATTTCTTTGCTCTTTCATTTTTCCACCAATTTCTTATTTGATCAACTCTTTTCTTTTTTTTAAGATTTTATTTATTTATTTAATTGACAGAGAGAGAAAGCGACAGTCAGAGAGGGAACACAAGCAGGGGCAGTGGGAGAGGGAGAAGCAGGCTTCCTGCCGAGCAGGGAGCCCGATGCAGGGCTAGATCCCAGGACCCTGGGATCATGACCTGAGCTAAAGGCAGTCGCTTAACCAACTAAGCCACCCAGGTGCCCCATATCCACTCTTTTCTTAAAATCATTTTAAGTTTTCATGTGTACGGTTACCTTCTAGCCTTCCACTGCATTTAATTTTGTTTTTGGAAATATTTGCATATTTCTTTCCTTACAGTGTTGGGATGCAGTTTCCTCTAACAGACCAAATATACCCAGAGCCTAATGTATGGCTAACGTTCTCTTCATTGTCTGATCATATTCTCTTTTATTGCCCCCTCTTCTTTTGCTTTGTTTCTTTGGGGGGGGGTTGTTTTGTTTTCTTGAATTGGAATATTTTAATCTTTACAGATACATTCAATCTTTTCAATGTATTTAATTTATTATTCAGCCATCAGAAAAGATGAATACCCACCATTTGCATCGACATGGATGGAACTGGAGGGGATTATGTTACGTGGAGTAAGTCAAACAGAGAAAGACTATTCTCATACGGTTTCTCTCATAGGTGGAACATAAGCGGTAGCACAGACGACATAGGGGAAAGGAAGGAAATCCAACGGGAGCAAAATCAGAGAGGGAGATGAACCATAAGAAACTATGGACCCCAAGAAACAATCCGGAGGTTTGAGACGGGAGGACGGTGGGAGGAGGGGTAACAGGGTGATGGGTATTGAGGAGGGCATGTGGTGTGATGAGCACTGGGTGTTATACTTAACTAATGAACCACTGAACACTGCATCAAGGACTAATTATGTACTATACAGTGGCTAACGGAACATAATAGAAAAATTTATTTCTGTATATATAAGCTTTTCTTTCTTTACAATTTTGAGATGTAGTTTCCTCTAACAAACTAAACAAAATACACTCAGGTTAGAGTTTATGACTCTGTTCTATTCACCTGTGTGTATATTCTTTTATTCTCCTTGTTTTTTTCACTTAAATTTCGTTTTTATAGTTACGTTCAATTTTAGATTTTACATGGTCTTCATCTTAATTGTTGTACATGTATAAGTTTTTTTTTTTTTTTCTTTACAACTTTGGGATCTCGTTTTCTAAGAAACAGACCAAAATCCACACAGGATCCAGTACACTGTTTACTATATATTTCTCTCGGGTCATTGTTGGCATTTTAGTATTTTGTTCTCTCATTCATCAATCCTTTGCCGGACAGAATAACATTGAAAAACTCACCTCAAAAAAAGAGAACAAGACACAGTACTGATTGTCAGGGACCTCATCGGTATGGACAGAAGTAAGATGTTGGAACTTGAGTTCAGAATAATGATTAGAGAGATAACTAGCTGGGCTTGAAACGAGCATAGGTGACACTAGAGAATCCCTTCCTAGAGAAACAAAAGAACTAAAATCTAATCAAGTCAAAATCAAAAAGGCTATTAATGAGATGCAATCAAAAATGGAGGCTCTAAGGCCCAGGATAAATGAGGCAGAACAGAGTATTAGGGATAAAGAAGACAAAATGATGGAGAATAAAGCAGCTGAGGAAAAGAGAGATAAAGAACTACTGGATTATGTGGGGAGAATTCGGGAGATATCTGATACCATAAAGTGAGACAATAATAGAATAATTGGGATCCCAGAAGAAGAGGAGAGAGACAGGGGCATAAGGCAGGTTGGAGCAAATTGTAGCAGAAAACTTCCCTAATCTGGAAGACAAAACAGGCATCCAATTCCAAGAGGCACAGAAAATCGCCCTGAAAATCAATGAAAATAGGTCAACACCCTAACGGATAATAGTGAAACTTGCAAATCTCAGAGACAAAGAAAAACACTTGAGAGCAGCTCAGGCCAAGAGGTCCTTAACCTACAATGGGAGACACCTAAGACTGGCAGCCATGATTACTTTAGCTAGCTAGGATGTCCATCAAAATACAAGGAGAGATAAACAGCTTCCAGGACAAACAGAAACGAAAAGAACTTCTGATTAAAAAACCAGCCCTACAATAAATACTAAAAGGGATCCATGAAGCAAAGAGTGAGCTCCAAAGTAACACAGACCAGAAAGGAACAGAGACAGTATACAGAAACAGTGACTTTACAGGGAATCCAATGGCACTAAATTCGTATCTTCCAATAGTTACTCTGAATGTAAATGGGCTAAATGCCCCAATCAAAAGACCGAGAGGATCGGATTGAACGAAAAAACAACACCCACCCATATGCCGTCTGAAAGAGACTCATTTCAGACACAAAGACACTTCCAGATTGAAAGTGAGGGGGTGGAAAACCATTTATCATGCTAATGGACATCCAAAGAAAGCTGGGGTGGCAATCCCTATATTAGATTTAAAATCAAAGACTGTAAGAAGAGATGAGGAAGGACACTGCATCATCATTAAAGGGTCCATCCGACAAGAAGTTCTAACAATTGTAAATATGTATGCCCTGAACTTGGGGGCAGCCAGTTAGTAACAAAATTAAAGAATCATGTCGGTAATAATACAAGGATAGTAGGGGATGTTAACACCCCATTCAATGCAATGGACAGATCATCTAAGCAGAAAATCAACAAGGAAACAAGGGTTTTGAATGACACACTGGACCAGATGGACTTCCCAGTTATATTCAAACATTCCACCCTAAAGCAACAGAATACACCTTCTTCGCAAGTACACATGGAACATTCTCAAGAATTGATCACATACTGGCTCACAAGTCGGTAACAAAAGAGCGGATCAGTCCCTGCGTATTTTTGGACCACAATCCTTTGAAATTGGAATTCAATCAGCAGAGGGCATTTCGAAAGAACTCAAATACATGGAGACTAAAGAGCGTCTTGCTAAAGAATGAATGGGACAACCAGGAAATTAAGGAAGAACTTAAAAACTCATGGAAACAAATGAAAATGAAAACACAACTACCGAAGACCTTTGGGATGCAGCAAAGGCAGTCCTAACAGGGAAAGAGATACCACTACAAGCCTTTCTCAATGAACAAGGAAGGTGTCAAAACACAAACCTAACATTACGCCTAACGAAGCAGGAGAAAGAACCTCAATTAAAGCCTGAAACAAGCAGGAGAACAGACATAAGATTAGGGCAGAAATCAAGGAAATAGAAACCAAAGGAACAGTAGAACAGATCAAAAAAAAACTAGGAGCTGGTTCTTTGGAAGAATTAATAAGATGGAGAAATCCCTGCCCAGACTTATCAAAAAGAAAAGAGAAAGGACCTAAATAAGTAAAATCCTGAATGAAAGAGGAGAGATCAAAATGAACACCAAAGACACAAACAATTATAAGAACATATTAAGAGAAACTAAATGCCAACAGATTAGGCAATCTGGAAGAAATTGATGCATTCCTAGAGAAGTCTAAACTACCAAAACTGAACTAGGAAGACATAAAGAACCTGAAGAGACCCATAACCAGCAAGGAAACTGAAGCAGTCAGTAATCAAAGATCTCCCAACAAACAAGAGCCCAGGGCCAGACGCCTTCCCAGCGGAATGCTACCAAACATTTAAAGCAGAATTAATACCCATTCTTCTAAAGTGGCGTCAAAACACAGAAATGGAAGGAACACTTCCAAACTCTTTCTATGAGGACAGCATTACCTCAATCCTAAAACCAGACAAAGATCCCCCACCAAAAAGGAGAATTATAGACCAATACACCTGATGAACATGGATGCAAAAATTCTCACCAAATACTAGCCAAAAGGATCGAACAGTCCATTAAAAGGATTATTCACCACGACAAAGTGGACCTTATTCCTGGACTGCAAGGAGGGTTCAACCTGTGCAAATCAATCAGTCGGATACACAACATTAATAAAAGAAAGGGTAAGAAACATAGGATCCTGTCAATAGATGCAGAAAAAGCACTGGACAAGTACAGCATCCTTTCTTGATTAAAACTCTTCACAGTGTAGGGATAGATGGCACATGCCTCAATATCATAAAAGCCATCTATGAAAAACCCATTCATTCTCAATGGGGAAACACTGACAGCTTTTCCCCTAAGGACAGGAACATGACAGGGATGTCCACTATCACCACAGCTGTTCAACATTGTCCTAGCCTCAGCAGTCAGATAACAAAAAGAAATAAAAGGCATCTGAATCGGCAAAGAAGAAAGCAAACTTTCACTCTCTGCAGATGACACGAAAGTCTATATGGAAAACCCAAAAGACCACACCCCAAAACTGCTAGACACATACAGGAATTCAGCAATGTGGCAGGCTATAAAATCAATGCACAGAAATCAATTGCATTTCTATTCACAAACAATGCCAACGAAGAAAGAGTAATTAAGGAGTTGATCCCGTATACAACTGAACTTACAATCAGAAGACACCAAGGAATAAAACTAACCAAAGAAACAAAGGACCGGTCCTCTGAAAACTACAGAATACTCATGAAAGAAATTGAGAAAGACACAAAGAAATGGAAAAACGTTCCATGATCATAGACTGGAAGAACAAATAGTAGTAAAATATCTATGCTCCCTAGAGCAAATTCTACCTTCAATGCAATCCCTATCCCAAAATGTAAGAGAAGAAACCAACAAAATCCTAGAGGAGGACACAGGCCATGACATCTATGACCTCGGCCAGAGCAACTTCTTGCTAGATACATCCCCAAAGGCAAAAATGAACTACTGGGACTTCATCAAGACAAGAAGCCCTTGCACAACAAAGGAAACAGTCGACAAAACTAAAAGACAACTGAGAGAATGGGTGAAGATATGGTAAATGACATTACAAATAAAGGGCTAGTATCCAAGATCTGTAAAGATCTTCTCAAACTCAACACCCAAAGAACAAATAATCCAGTCAAGAAATAGGCAGAAGATATGAATAGACATCTCTCCAAAGAAGACATCCAAATGGCCAAACAGACACATTTAAAGATGATCCGCATCACTTGGTATCAGGGAAATACAAATCAAAAGCGCAATGAGATACCACCTCATACCAGTCAGAATGGCTAAAATTACTAAGTCAGGATGTGACAGATGTTGGCGAGGATGTGAAGAAAGGGGAACCGCTTACACTGTTGGTGGGAATGCAAGCTGCTGCAGCCACACTGGAAAACAGTATCGAGGTTCCCCATGAAGTTGCAAAGAGAGCTACTGGTACCCTACTACCCAGAAATTGCACTACTGGGTATTTACCCAAAAGTCGAAAATGTAGTGATCTGAAGGGGCCCCTGCACCCCAATGTTCATAGCAGCAATGTCCACAATAGCCAAACTATGGAAAGAGCCCAGAGACCCATGGAGAGATGAATGGATAAGATGTGGTATATATACACAATGGAATATTCCACAGCCATCAAAGAAATGAAATCCTGTCACTTGCAATAATGTGGATGTTTAGAGGGTATAATGCTAAGCAAAATAAGTTAATCAGAAAAAGATAGGGCGCCCGGGTGGCTCAGTTGTTTAAGCGACTGCCTTCGGCTCTGGTCACGATCCTGGAGTCCCGGGATCGAGTCCCGCATCGGGCTCCCTGCTCAGCGGGGAGTCTGCTTCTCCCTCTGATCCTCTCCCCTCTCATGCTCTCTCTCTCTGTCTCATTCTCTCCCTCAAATAAAATAAATAAAATCTTAAAAAAAAAGAAAAACACAATGATTATATGATCTCACTAGTATACGGAATTTAAGAAACAAAACAGAGGATCATAGGGAAAAAGAGGGAAAAATAAACCAAGGTGAAATCAGAGAGGTAGACAAACATAAAGACTCCTTAATCATAGAAAGGAGACTGAGGGCTGCTGAAGGGGAGGAGGGTGGAGGATGGGGTGTCTGGGTGCCGGGCGTTAAGGAGGGCACATGATGTATGGAGCACTGTGTGTTCTATAAGACTGATATCACTGACCTCTACCTCTGAAACCAATACTACATTATATGTTGAATAACTGAATTTACATTAATCCAAACCTAAAAAAGAAAAAAGAAAAAAAGAAAATGTATTCCTTACTATGACTAATGGTTTGAAAAATGTGTGGCAGTTGTTGATTTCTTTTTTTGTTTTGTTTTCTTTCTTTGGCCATTGCCTCTCGTGGTTCATCTTCCACTCTCATTCCCCCCTTTCATTTTTTCCTTCCTTCTCCTAATGTCCTCCATGCTATTCCTTATGTTCCACAAATAAGTGAATCCATACGATAACTGTCTTTCTCTGCTTGACTTGTTTCACTTAGCATAATCCCCTCCAGTTCTATCCACGTCGATACAAATGCATTCATCCTTTCTGATGGCTGCGTAATATTCCACTGTATTTGTGGACCACATCTTCTTTATCCCTTTGTCTGTTGAAGAGCATCTCGGCTCCTTCCACAGTTTGGCTAGTGTGGACATTGCTGCTATGAACATTGGGGTGCATGCGCCCCTTCTTTTCACTACATCTGTGTCTTTGCAGTAAATGCCCAGTAGTGTAATTGCTGGGTCATAGGGTAGCTCTAATTGTAACTTTTTGAGGAAGCTGCATACTGTTTTCCAAAGTGGCTGCACCAATTTCATTCCCACCACCAGTGTAAGAGGGTTCCCATTTCTCCTCAACTTCTCCAACATCTGTTGTTTCCTGCCTTCTTAATTTATGCCCTTCTAACTGTAAGGTGGTATCTTAATGGGGTTTTGATTTGAATTTCCCTGATGGCTTTTCTTTTTCGAATTTTGAAAGATGACAAATAGCCTTCAGGGGCGCCTGGCTGACTTAAGCGTCCGACTCTTGATTTTGGTTCAAGTTGATCTCAGGGTCATGAGATCAAGCCCTGCGTTAGGGTCCATGCTCCATAGAGAATCTTACCTGAGATTCGCTCTCTCCCTCCCACTTTATCCTTCTCCTCTCACTCTCTCCCTCTCAAAAATAAATAAATGTATCTTTTAAAAAAGGAAAGAAAGATTACAAATATACTCTCTGGATATTTCTAGACACTTATCTGATTTTTTTTCTGTAGGTTGATTTGTGAGCCATGGATCCCTTTTCGTTTGCTGACACAGGATAGAGGTTCCCGCTGATTGAATTGGAGCCCCCCAAATCCCTAAGTTGAATGCTTCTTCAGTAGAGAAAAATGCTCACTCCATGGGCTACATAAGCTCCACCCCAGCCACCCTATGACCTTTGGGGCAGCAGAGCCCACGGCCCACTGGAGGGGACCAAATGCCATCCCTCTGCCCTCTCTCACCTTCCTGGGGTACTTATGCGGGGCTGTCACTGACTTCACATGCTGCTGCAGCTCCTCCATGAGCTGGTCCCTGACATGGGAGACGAATTCCACTGTCAGGACAATAAACGCCCTCAACACCTGCAGCGCAGAACAAGAATGGAGGCTCAGGGGCAGTGGCAATCAAATGTGTAGTGTAAATCATGAACAGACATTTGTCCAAAGAAGACATCCAAATGGCCAACAGACACATGAGCAAGGGCTCAACATCGCTTGGCATCAGGGAAATCCAAATCAAACCCTCGATGAGATACCACCTCACACCAGTCAGAGTGGCTAAAATTATCTAGTCAGGAAACAACAGATGTTGGCGGGATTGCGGAGAAAGGGCAACCCTCCTACACTGTTGGTGGGAATGGAAGCTGGTGCAAACCCTCTGGAAAACAGTATGGAGGTTCCTCAAACAGTTGAAAATAGAGCTACCATACGATCCAGCAATTGCACTACTGGGTATTTACCACAAAGATACAGATGTAGGGATCCGAAGGGGTACACGAACCCCGATGCTTATAGCAGCAATGTCCACAATAGCCAAACTGTGGAAAGAGCCAAGATGTCCATCGACAGATGAATGGATAAAGAAGAGGTGGTATTATACACACTGGAATATTATGCAGCCATCCAAAGGAATGAGATCTTGCCATTTGCAACGACGTGGATGCAACAGGGGGCGTTATGCTGAGTGACATAAGTCAATCAGAGAAAGACATAGCATATGACCTCACTGATATGAGGAATTCGGAATCTCAGGAAAGAACCTGAGTGTTGCTGGGGTGGTGGGGGGTGGGAGGGATGGGGTGGCTGGGTGATAGGCATTGGGGAGGGTATGTGCTATGGTGATCTCTGTGAATTGTGCAAGACTTTTGAATCACAGATCTGTACTTCTGAAACAAATAATGCAACATATGTTAAGAAAAAAGAAAAAGAAGAAGATAGCAGGAGGGGAAGAATAAAGGGGAGTAAGTCGGAGGGGGAGACAAACCATGAGAGACCATGGACTCTGAAAAACAAACTGAGGGTCCTAGAGGGGAGGGGGGTGGGGGGATGGGTTAGCCTGGTGATGGGTATTAAAGAGGGCACATTCTGCGTGGAGCCCTAGGTGTTATGCACAAACAATGAATCATGGAACACTACACGTAAAACTAACGATGTAATGTATGGTGATTAACATAACAATACAAAATTTAAATAAAAAGATGAAAACAAGGAGGGAGACAAACCCTAAGAGACTCTTAACCATAGGAAACAAACTGAAGGTTGCTGGAGGGGAGGTGGGTGAGGCGCAGGGTTTAACTGGGTGATGGGTATTAAGGAGGGCACATGATGGGATGAGCACTGGGTGTTATATGCAACTGAAGAATCACTGAACTCTACCTCTGAACCTAATGATGGCTAATCCTTAGTTTAACTGATGGCTATTCCTTTGGCTAATTGAATTAAAATAAAAAAAATAATTTAAAATAATTTAAAAAAAGAATATTCAGAGAAAATGCTTCTTCTCGGTTATTGATGGTAAAACAGATGTAGCCCATCAATGAGGAAATCTTCAATTATAAGAGATATCATATTAAGAATAACGTCATAAAGGGGCACCCGGGTGTCTCAGTGGGTTAAGCAGCTGCCTTCGGCTCAGGTCATTTCTCAGGGCCCTGGGATCGAGCCCGGCATCGGGCTCCATCTCAGCAGGGACTCATCTTCACACTCGGCCTCGCCCCTTCCATTCATGATCTCTCTTCCTCTCACAAATTATTAAATAGAATTTTAAAAAACAAAGAATTGTGTCATAAGAAATGATACTTCTGTAGATTTTTCTTATCATGGAGAAAAAAATGATAAGTTTAGTTTCTTAAATTAATAAATTATAAGATGATACTGTCATAAGATTGCTCATATCCATACCCTGAATGTTAACTAAGTAGAATTTAAATAAAAAATTGAAAACAAAAAATAATTGTTCATATCCAGATATATGATAATGAAACAACTGTAGCATGTTTGTAAAAGAACAGAAGACAATATTTCTTCCCCCAAAATGATTATGTCAGTTGCATCTTGCTCAGCAAATAGCCTTAATTTAACAGGCAACTCTCTGCATTTATGAGTTCAAATATGCAAAACTTCAAAATTTCATATGTTTTCCACATTCAGTGAACTTATGAGATAGTCTCATGTTTTAGACATAAATATAAAATATCAAATGAAGAAACACAGTAAAATGAAATGAAATCATACTGATACAAGGAGATGACACTTTTCATGTAACTTGTCAAGGTGGGATGATATTTTCAAATGGGCGGGAAAAGTTTCAAAAAACCTAAACAACAAATCTTGAAATTATACAAAGGTGCATGCTCATCAAAAGGTCTGTCTTCTTTCTGACAAAAGACGGAAAGGATCTTTGAAAGTACATGTGAGGAATGTAAAACTAAGGAAGATACAGGAATATTATATCTGAAATAGAAATCAGCATCTAAGGAAAATAAAAGAAAAAATTTGGAAGTGCATGAACCAGTGGATGTAAGCATCTATTTTAATGTCTTAAAAAAAAAATACCATCATGCTTTTTCTTCAAACACTGATTCACAATCTCAGGTGAAAAGAGATATGCTGAGGCGCCTGGATGATTCAGTCACTTAAGCGTCTGTCTCAGGTCTTGATCTCAGGGTCCCAGAGATCGAGTCCCATGCCAGGCTCCCTGCTCAATGTTGAGTCACCTTCTCCCTCTGCCGTCCCCCGCCCCACCCCCGTGGTCCTGGCATAAAATCTTAAAAAAAAAAAAAAAAAGGGAAGAAGGAGAAGAAAGAAAGAAAGAAAAGGAGATGAGATAATGAGTACATTTGAAAGGTAATATGGATGAGCTTCCTTCCAAGGAAGACAGGAAAGGATAATTATAACAAATCAAGTTTCAGGTGTAAATTTAACAGTAAAATAATGGAAGTTTTAGGACATCAAGTACCGGTCAAGTTTTCAGTCATTTCCAACTACTGTAACATTGTCGGCAAAAAATAACGATTGAAAATTAATAAAAGCATGTTTAAGTGGAGGACACTCTGTGCTTTTACCTGGGTCTCTGGCTCCAGCAGATCTCAGAAAGTGGGATCTCAGCTCCTCGTTGTAGAATGTTCTGACAGCAGTTCTTGTATTCGTGTCCCAACTGAATGCAGCTCCCCTTTCTCTGAATTGGAGTCAGGATTTCTCCCCAGAAACAAGCCTGCATCTATAACAAACCAACCACAGCATCTCTGAAGTGACGTCGCAGGACCCCTCAATCCACGGATCCCTGAGTAAAACAGGTCTTGTTCAAATACCCTCAGGGAAAAGGAGGAATGAACCAGGGGAGCAGGCCCCCACATGCAAGCGACTGTGCTGCGCACCTACCAGCACTCCTGGGGAAGCCGCCCAGAGCCCCCTCCTCAGCACTCACGCAACAAAGCAGCTTTTCTCAGTCGCACCTCAGGAGACACCAAGTGGCTGCAAAGCCGCCAGGGTCTCCCACAGGGCGGCAGCAGAACCTACTGGAACCGCAGCTCTGGCTCTCTATCCTGGGGCAGCCACAGTGGGGCTGGATCCTTGGGCTGCTACAGAAGTCCTTCCTGCTCTGAGATACCCTGGGTCAGGCCAAGCAAAGACACCTCCCCCTCTGGGTTGGAGGTGAGCAGGTGCCCTCTGCTGGCTGCCCTGGGAATCCCTAGAATGCTCAAAACCATGGCCCCTCAGCTGGAGGGACAGAGCATGCTCAGGTCCAGCCAAGCCCTCTCTCTCCATGACAGATCCTGAGGCTTGGCCCCACACCCCAAGCAAAAGGATGTACCCATCTTCCCAAGTGAAATGGCCTCTACAAAGCTCAGCCCTAGGGAGGTTGGAGCTTTCCTCTCAGGGAAATCTGATCGCCTGCTTTCCCACCTTCTCTGGTCCCAACATTCGGATCGCCTACATCGACTTCCTCCACCCTGGTGTATGGCCCACCCCCAACACCTAGACCAGCAACCTCTTTTCATCCTTGCAATTCCTCTTGGTCTCTGCTTCTCTCTACCGCATCTCTCTCTTTGTTCCTCTCACTTTCTAGGTCTTGCCCAATCCCCCCTCCACTCATTCAGTGTCTCTCTCCCTGACAGTCTCTTTCCCTCTCTCTCCCCAGGCCCTCAGGCCTTCTGCTCTGTGCAGCCCTGTCCACGACCACAGGGAACAACCTCTCCTGTCTGCCCCTCTCTGCTGCCATCATTTGGCCCAGGCCCTGCTCACAGGGTATGACCATCTGATTTACCAAGCCTCCTCAGGCTGAACTTGACTGCAGCAGTGCAGTAAGCAGCCACTTCTGGACAGAAACCCTGGACACCTTAGTGGCCCAGCCATGACCCCAAGATACTGGAGAATGGCTGCTTCCATAACCTGGGAAGAAGGAGGGCTTTGCAAGATCCAGGAGCTCTGGTGCAGAATGGATTGGAGTAAACAACCTAAAAAGTGACAGAGGCATACACCCAAATCCTCCTGTGTGGTGAGGGACGAATGGGTCTCCTGTAATTGGCCTCTTCCCTGCCCATCCCCGAACAAGGACACTGGGGAGGATTAGGGGCATCATGGGTCTTACCAAGAAAACTGCCACATTCAGCCCCCACTCAGAGCCCACCTGCGGTTGGGGGGCAGCTGGTGACGTGAAACCAGTGCACAAAATATGGATTAATGCAGAGCCTCCTCACCAGTCTCTCAGGGCCACTAGGGATGATTCATTCATTCCTCACCATCACAACAGACCGCTGCCTGGGGACAGACTCCTGTCCTGCCGATCGACACACACACCCTAAACTAGCAGGTGCCATGTGCTCAAGTGTATCTATCACCTGAGTTAATACAACCACCAACAGACCTAAATACAAGATGTGTCCGCCTCCCCAGAGGATTTCTTACGCCCCGTGCAGGAAAGATACGACAACGGGGAATCCTGCTACTGTCCTCCATCACCACCATTGCTGCCAGTGTGTTCTGGGTACGGGATTCACACTGTGCACTCGAAGGGAAGTGAGTGTAGGGCCTCCTGAAGGCAGACGCTGATGCAGAGACAGAACTGTGAAAGGTTTATTTGGGGGATACCAGGAGAGACAGAGCACAGGGGACAGGACGGGCAGGGACAGCATTCAGGACATTAGGCTGATCTGACAATTTTCTAAATTTATACACACACAGCCTGGTTGTAATTGCTCAGGGAGGTCTTCAAATTTCAAATGTAGTGTCCTGTAAGGCAAATAGATTTGGGTTAGTACACTGTGACCTTCTGTTTTCCTAAATGCATTTGCTTCCTATACTCTATTTGAGGCCTTGAATGGACACCTGAGTGTGAGGCTGCCTCCACGAGTCTATATGTAATAGAAAACAATTGTCTTCACATCCCAGGTATAGATCTCTGAATGTACAGGTTCTTGTAATGATCTTTTACTTCATTCTTAGCTAGGACCTAAAACTTTTTAGAAAATAAAAAGGGGTCTTTGCCTTATTTTTGAAATCAGGATTGACAAACTCTGGGCTGAGGTGTTATACTCTCAGTGTAATGGTGTGGACTGAAGTGAACATCTTTTCATACTCATCTGCATGGTGCTATTTTCATTTAAACAGTGAGAAGGGGGCGTGGCCAACAGCCCAGATGTTTTACATATTCTTTTTCTTTTTTTCCGACAGAGAGACGGAGACAGAGAAAGGGCAACGTTGTGCACGAACGGGGAGGGTGGCGGGAGAGAGAAACACCTAGGTAGGCTCCACACTCAACGCCGAGCATGACTTGGGGCTCGATCTCAGAACCTTGAGATCATGACCTGAGCAGAAATCAAGAGTCTGATCCTTAACCCACTGAGCCATCCAGGGGCCCCTGCAGATTCTTCATGTACTTCAACTCCTATTCTTCTAATCAGCTCAGAAACCAATATACTCCCCTTTCACAGATAACAAAGCTGAGGCTCTAAGTAGACCCCACTGGAAGCTGGCATCTGGGCTGAGAAATCAGGCACACGGGTAAATCTGCAGGATGCTGTGACGACGTTCAGGGAGATGAAAAGTGCAGCCAGAGTGGTGACTCAGAGGCAGAGGCGTAGTGACAGGAATCCAGCTAGGGTGGATCCTGGTCAATCCTGAATTCCCCACGAAGATTCTGGCTCAGGCTGAAGGCCAAGGCAGCCACTCTGCTGATCTTGGTCCCGTCTTCACTTTTTCTCACTGGGGCCCACAAACTCAGGCAGACAAGAATCCCCAAAGGAACCAAGTTAAATTTCCCAAATTTCCACCACATTCTGTCACCCAGTTCAGAACCTTCAGAAATCCAGCGGAAACAACAATCTTTATAGAGTATGAAGGAATAGCTTTACGGCAACAGTGACGTTCTAGTACAAATAACTGCATTATCCACACTGTGTGACGGACACAGGAAGCAACTCGGTGTGGATCTCACGGTGTCCTCACACTCACTGCTCAGGCTCCTAGCCTGCCAGGAACAGCCCACGCTCTACCCGAGAGAGTCCCATCCACTCCCCTGAGCACCTCCATCCTTCTCATCCACAACCTCCTGTTTCTAGTGACTCATGGCTCCCTCTCTTGTCCTTCAGATCCATCGCTGGTGCTTCCCTTTTACGGAACACAACATCTATGTTGTTTAACGAATGTGTCCCTCCCTGTTCTCAGACACGTTAAATTTATAACCTTCAGAGTAGGAGTCATCCCCGACGGACTCTGAGAAACAAACTGAGGGTTCTAGAGGGGAGGGTGGTGGAGGGATGCGTTAGCCTGGTGATGGGTATTAAGCAGGGCACGTCCTGCGTGGAGCACTGGGTATTATGCACAAACAATGAACAATGGAACATTATATCCAAAACTACTGATGTCATGTATGGTGATTAACATAACAATAAAAAATTAAGAAAAAAAAGAGTAGGCGTCATCCTTCCCGGAGCATGGAATATTGTCTCTGTAGAGTGTGCGTGCACATACCCGCTGTGCCCAGCTTTCAGAGAAGAGTGGCTCTCCTTCACCACAACGGGACCTGCCAACCACCTCAGTATGAGTAAAAGACAAAGAGCATCAAATGTATCTCCTGAGCAACCTGAAGAATGTTATCATGTTCACTCTCCCATAACATAAGAGGCCTGCATGCAGGACTGCTATTCCTTATGGAGGATGCCCCAGCGTCTGTATCTGACCCGCGTCAGAGAAAAGACAGAAGACCATCCCATTGGAAGTGACTCAGCAACATTCCAACACACCGTCTACACCTGTCTAGAGCATCTGCCACTGTTTGTCATTCTCATCACCCTTTCCGGACAAGAGGGTTTCCCACAAGTATCCACTGACTGGCGAGGACAAGGAACAGACCCCTACCCTAACGATTAATCAAGGGACAGTAGCCTTGCTTCGGGTGTTTATATAACGAATGAAATGACAGCTCAAACTCAACACGCTGCAAACAAAGTGAGAGGTGTGTATCATCCCTCTCAGACAACAAATGTGGACACAGGACGTGCACGATGGTAAGAAATATATGTCTCCATTGGGTAAGAAAGACACTTCCTTTGCAACAACGGCACCTCCCCCACTGCTCAGTGCATGGAAATAGGTACCACAACACATGTATGTCCTGAGAAACTTCAGGATGTTAAAACGTGCCTAGCCAGGATTCCCCTTGTAATGTCAAGGCTTCGGCAAAACTCTGTGTTTCTTCCACCGACACAACCCTAAGGTGATGATCTGGAAACAGAGAAGCCTGTAGGCCCTGAATGAAGACTTAGCATTTTGAAATGTAAATGACACCACACACAGATCCTAGGACAAACCCAACAGATACAAGTTCAGGACAGGGTGCTGCCCAGACAGGAAGAGGATTCCAGAAATGATTACAACTAAAAACAGCCACAGTATTTACTGGTCCTTCTGCGGGACCTTTCTGGGCGGGGTGCCGCTGTTGTCCCCTTGAGTGCCACAGGTTTCTGAATATGACTGAAGCCCTAGAAGGGATGGAGGTGGATTCAGACTGGCCTTGACCATGCAGGATGTAAGCCAACGGTCTACACCTGCCCCACCCTATTCCACTCTCTCCCACTCCCACGTCTCATCCAGATGCAGAGAGTTTCTCACACGTCTCCTCTTACTCCTGTGGACAAAGGAGAAGACCAATCCCTCACCCCTGAGGATTTGACCACTCCACCCAGGTACAGATGGTTTCATAACTATTCAATAACACTGGAAAACTGAGGCCTCTACAAAAAGAGTGAAGGGATGGTTGCACTCCATCCATCCCAGAGCCCAAACCATTGTGTCTGTGCTATGCACCTGGGCAATGCTTTCATGTTTGTCTTTTGCAAAATGTCACTTTTCGTCTCCATGGCAGACACCTGGTGCCCAGTTCTGTAGGATGAAACAAGACAGTCCATGAAATGGACGTCCACAGAAAGCTGAGGAATGATAGTATGTCCTCACTCAGGTCTATCCTTGCATCCCAAAGCCTTGTGGTACCTCCTCTACATCTTCTCCCCTGACAGAAGTACTTAAACTAGGAATATACTTTGTGACTCATGTCAGCTAATTCAGATCATCTTACGACGTGTTGGAGGAATGAGCTGTGGGTGAGGCCCCCCACTCCGCCCATGTGGAGGAGGCTGAGGTAGCCCATAGCCAGTGAAGCCTGGTAAACACCGCCCCATGTGGTAGTACATATGGGGGGGCCTTGGAGCACGAGGAAACCCTCTCACATCCGTACCGACCTGCAGAACAGAGGACAAAATATTCGGCTAAGACAGCCAAAAGTTGCAACACCAAGAGATGAAACCCAAAGAGCAAGCTCTCAGCATCTGGCTCCTTCTCCAATACCACGTTCCAGAAGAGCCGCATCGTGCTAGAAAACTTTATCCCTCTCAGTTGGTACCAACTATAATAAGGCAGGGAGCAGAGGAATAGATGTTACAGGAATAACCTACTGTCACCAAACATCACTACCCCTGTCTGCCAATGTTCACTACCAAGAAGTAGTGTCTTAAGGGGTGAAAAGGGGTCATTGGATATGAGTAAAGCAGCATACTCCAGACACGGAGGCATCGACATCCTGGGCAACACTTGATCGTTCCTCTTCAATCACCGTAGATTTGGGTTTGTTAAGAAATACAAAATGTTGCGTTATTTGTTTCAGAAGAAAAAAGAAAAAGAAGAAGATAATAGGAGAGGAAGAAAAGGGGAGTATGTCAGAGGGGGAGACGAACCATGAGAGATGATGGACTCTGAAAAACAAACTGAGGGTTCTAGAGGGGAGGGGGTAGGGGGATGGGTTAGCCTGGTGATGGGTATTGAGGAGGGCACGTTCTGCATGGAGCACTGGGTGTTATGAACAAACAATGAATCATGGAACACTGCACCAAAAACTAATGATATAATATATGGTGATTAACATAACAATACAAAAATTAATAAAAAAAAAAGAAGTTACAGAATGTGATGAAACTGAATGCCCTTTCTACACAAGGAATCCGAGCCACTCCAGCTGAATCCTTTGCCTGCCAAGCCCCTGACTGTCCCCACCTGCCTCACTTCCGGACAAAGCGATCTACTCTCTGCAGTTTCTGTCCAAGGCCACAAAGACCCTGGAGGAATGAGGGGCCTGTGGTCTGACAGGGGGCCTGGAAAAGGGTTTTCTGAGAGGAACATGATACGAATAGACCTTATTTACGTGCAGCAACTGTGTTTATCTTAAAACAAACTCTTCGGAAATTTCCGCACACTGAGTTCCAGATCAATTTTGTCCAATGGCAAATTAAGATGGGAAGGCTAAATAAGAGAATTCACAAAAGTGTATATGCCTTCTGATGGACAACTCCAGAGCGTGTGATGACAGAAGAAACCAGCTCTCACAGTGACAGAGGACCAAAATGACTGCTCCTAGAAGCCCAACGGAAGGGCTTGTGAGGCACTGGTCACGCAGCTAATCACTGACATCCCCCCTTCAGAACGTGTGTGGCAGTCCACCCAACAGCTTTGAAAATTCAAAAACAGTTGTAGAAAGGGTAAAAAGTAGAGGGATTCTGCACAGCATTTTGACCAGCAGAAGTAAAACATGGATGACTTATGAAACTTCCCCTATCTAAGAACATTCCAACCTGCCAAAAAGACATTATAAAATGGAGAAGCGTTTCCCCTAGTTTCCAGTTGTGAGGATTACCAGAGACCTTGTCACAGGTTAATCATCTAACCCCAACATGAACACTACCCCAATCACACCTGATCGTAACCTACTGACCCGGAGTCAGGCCGGCCAGAGACTTCACCTTGGAGTGAGGTGTCATCTTCCTCGAGTTAACTCCCTCCATTGGCATTGTGGGCGGGCAGGGGCGGATGGAAACAGACACACACACACGCACCCACAATGAGCACCCTGCCATCCTGCACCTCTAAGCACCTGTGGCTTTGGAGGGTGCCAGTGAAGGTGATGATCTGTAATGGAGAAGCCTGTCAGCCCCTGAGTGAACTGCTTGCATTTTGAAAGGTAAACGACACCACAGACCAACTGCAGGTCCCACCCAACCGACACAAGGCCAGGACTGGGTGCAGTTCAGTAAGGGAAGTTTGCGGAACACCTGGAAAAGGCCAAACGAGGTACCTTGACCAGCCCTGGACCTCTGTGAGGCTCAGTGTCCCTGTTCCTCATGGGAGCCCCAGCAGCTTCAGCGTCAGACCAAGGCCTAGAACCGATGGAGGTGGATGCAGACCGGCATTGACTGTGCAGAATTCAAACCAATGCTCCAAACCTGCTGCGTTCACATTCCGTTCTCTCCCACTCTCGCGTCCCTTCTCAGACATAGAGCATTTCCCACATGTTTCTGCTGGTGCCTGCATACAAGGGGAAGCCCTGTCCTTCCCCCTCAAAGAAGGGACCACAGCCCTCCATATTGCTTCGGGTGTTTTCATAGCTAAGGAAAAAACAGTCCGGGCTCAACCAGCTAAAAATGAACTGGGCTGGGGCACTGGTTGGCTCAGTCCGTTAAGTGTCTGCCTTTGACTCAGGTCATGATCCCGGGATCCTGGGATTGAGCCCTGCGTCAGGCACCCTGCTCCTCAGAGAGCCTGCTTCTCCCTCTCCCTCTGCCTGCTGCTCTGCCTACCTGTGCTCTCTCCCTATTTCTCTGTCAAAGAAATAAACAAAAGGTTTAAAAAAAAAATGAACTGAGCAGTATGCTTCATCCCTCAACAGCCCAAAATGTGGTCCCTGGAAATAGCCTGGCTGAAAAAGGTTATGTATGACATTCTGTAAAATGTCTTTCTCTCTCTACAAGAGACACCTGTTACCCAGATCAAAACGGAAAAATGACAAACCCCCACAATGTAATAATAGTGTAGAAACTGATGAATCTTGGAATGTCTTTAGCCAGGGAAACCCCTGCAATACAAACGCCTAGGGCACCAATTCTACATCTTCTCCAAAGTTTCCTCGTGGAGAAAGATGGAGATGCTTTGCAAGTCAAGACCTTCTGTTCAGATCACTTTACCAAATGCAGGAGGTGGAGGTGGTCAGTGAGGCTCATGAGGCCAGCAGGGTGCAGGCTGTGAACGTGGCCCATAGTACAGGAGTGGTGATGAGGTAGGATCCCCGGGGCAAGACCCGCAGGGTGGTCCTAGGAAATGACAAAGCCCCTGTGCATCCATACAGACATACACACACAAAATCAACTATAGGCTGAGATGAGACACAAAAGTAACACCACCAACAAAAGCTGAAACCCAAAGAAACAGGTCTCAGCACCTGAAACATTCCCCACTACCACATTCCAGGACAGGAACATCTGTGCCAGAGGTTACCTATCTCCTGCGTCCCACCTATGCCCTGGGGTGAACAGATGCCATGCGGATAACCTACTGTCACCACATGTTAATATATGTCTGCAACTCTACAGAGGCACGGAATCTGCCCCAAAGCCTTGGCAGAGTTAATACCAAACAAATAAAAGGGTCTATTAGAGATGGGCTGGCATCAACATCCAGGACCACACTTTACCCGCCGTGACAACTAAAGAATCTCCTTCTGTATACTGAGCACAGACAGAATGAGGGGCAATGGGAAGCCCAGTGTCCAAGATGGAAGATCAGCACATCATGGGTCCAACTGCTGCCCACCAGCCGCCGCCTGATCCCGCTCCGATTCCCTCATGACAAAGGAGACTTCTACTATCCCAAGTGTGTCCATGGCCACGGACACTGCTCAGGAGACAGGAATTTCTGCAGTTCAGCAGCGGACCTGGAAAAGGGCTGAAAGGTGCACGATCCCTATGAATTAGTGAGACCCAGCTCTGTGGATCTGCGTCACTGATATTCCGATGCTCCTTAACTCAGGCACAGAGCAAATGCATCATCCTTGGGGCCAAGAACCACTGAACGGCCGATTCTGCATCCCCGGATGCAAACCAATGTGTCTGCATAGCAGGTGTGACCCTCCCAGGATGGATCAGGAGAGACGCTATCAGTTGGCACAGCCACCAAACTGCATCAGAACCCGCTCACAGGAGCACAGCTGAAACATGTGTGAGGTGGGAGCCCTGCAAGGAGTCACTGGGATTCCCTCTTGACAGCTGTGCTCCGGGGGCGTTTTCCACCACACACCTGGCACCTGGCACCTGGCAGAATTCACCTTCATCTCACCCAGGGTGCAACTGGAGGGATTCTGGGTCATGTCTTTACCCACACAAACGGAACGCACAAGAGGTCGCAGCTCACCTTCTCCAAAAACACTCACAGCTGCCCAAAGCACATGGTACAGAGTGTGAGGCAGGGCATGGCTTTTCCCGCTGCCAGCTGTGAGGATTACCGCAGACATTCTCCCAGGTCAGTCTCCTGACCCAAAAACCAACACCACTACTGCTCCCGCGGGAAAGGAAACTGAAAGGAGTCAGCGGGACTGGCCGACTTCAGTGTGGAGTGAGGTGTTGCCCTCCTCCAGGGGTTTACACACACACACACACACACACACACACACACACACACACACACACATTTGGGGTGAGTATCCTGCCATCATTTGCCTCTAAGCATCTACAACTTCGGGAGGAAGCACGTAACCTGAGGATCTCTAATGAGGAAGCCTGGAGGCTCCTGGGTAAACAGCTTGCATTCTGAAAGGGGAAGGATTTCTCAGATAGATCACAGAACACACCCAACAGCCGCAAGGCCAAGATAGGGTGCTGTCCCTACAGGAGTAACTTCCAGAAACAGGCACAACCTAAAACGCCCGTAGCATTTACCGTAGCCATCTCCGGGTCCTTTTTCGGGCTGGTGCTGCTGTTCATCCTGGGAACCGGTCTAGATTCTGGATGGGACAAAGGATGGAGGTTTATTGTGGTTTGCATACCCTCCGTGCCTTCTTCCTCCATCTCACACTCTTTCCCACACTCGGGTCCCTGATCTGAAGAGAGGGTTTCTCCACATGACTCAAGCGACTTCTTTGCTAAGAGAGATACCAGTCACCTGACTCTTGCGGGAGACACTCCAGGACCCTGGTTCCAGTGTTTCCATAAGTAATCAATCAACAGGGGACAGATTGGGGTACAACTGGCTGGAAATTAATACTGAAATTGGGGTGCTGAATACAAATCGAAAAAAATCACTTTTTCTTCATAGATTAAAAATCTAAGTGAGAATAGCCTTGAGTGGGTGATATCCACATGCCCGCAACACGAACGCCATGCATTCTTTCCTCAGGCCGCCAGTTAATGGTGCAATCTTTCGGTCTCTAGATGAGGCCTAGCCTGTGTGACTGGCCATTACGTAAATATTGAAGAGAAGAATTGGAGTAGACTAATCGTACAGTCAGGAGCAAAGAAAAAACAGGCGGATTGAGAAGTAAAGCTGTGGCATTATTCCGATAACATTAGAGGAGTAAAATGCACGAATTTCATTGATGAATATAGTACTGTAGATTACAAATAAAACAAACAAACAAAAAGAATCTCCATAAGGGGTAAATGTCATTTTTCTCAAACTATCTTATTTTTTTTTTCAAATTGCTTCACCATTGCATCAAGGTGTGAAGGGAGCTCAGGCTCACAACTCCTCCAGGCTCAGCTCTTCAGTAGGGGGATGGTGGAGGGGGTGGGGGTGGGGGTCTGCAGTCAGGGGAGGGGTGTGAGCTCCAGTAGGCACCTGAGGAAAGCACCCTCCCATCACGCTTTCAGACAACCTGCTGTACTTAGGTAGTGCCTGTGATTCCCTCTAGGACACACAACGATCACCCACAAGAAGAGGGAGGACATCAAGTGCTTTCCCAGCAGAAATCAGGCTGCTGCAATTCACAGCTTGCTCCCTACCTCTCTGCACACGGTTCCATATCTCGGATCTTCCCGGCATCGGTTCCTGCCTCATGGATCCCTCAGGAGGCGTGTCTCTCCTCATCATGTGCAGTCTTGAATACAGAAAAAGAATGGACGTCTATAAGAATTACAACACCATGTCTTCTACCAGACACTAAACAGCTTAGCCTTGACCCCTCAGGACACCCATAAAAAGGCACGTCAAATTCGCACACCTCTGTTTCATGTAGGTGTTCTCCCTGCTCTGCTGCACTATCTTCCTCTCCCAACACCGAGCCTTAACCTGGGGGAGGAAAACACATCCACCCTCAGTTGTGCCGGACTGTGCCCCAAACAAAGAGGAGGAAAAAGAAAACACTTACCCAATTATCTAGAGCACTTCTCTCATGAGCTGCGACCTGAAAAATCAATTCACCAAGAGCCCATGTTCAGGGATCTAAGGGCCACTTCCATCCCCTGCAGGAGGCGCGAAGGGGCCAGTATGTAGGGGCAGAACCTAGGTTACCTTGAGTTTGAAGTTGAGCTCTGCCTTCTGTAGCCGATCTTGCATTTCTCCAATTTCTCGTCTGTGAGATATAATTGCTTTTGTCAGATAAAGCCCAATATTGGCTGTGATTTTAGGTTTTTTTTAAAGATTTTATTTATTTATTTGACAAAGAGAGACACAGTGAGAGAAGGAACGCAAGCAGAGGGAGTGGGAGAGGGAGAAGCAGGCTTCCCGCAGAGCAGGAGCCCGATGCGGGGCTTGATCCCAGGACCCTGGGACCATGACCTGAGCTGAAGGCAGACGCTTAACGACAGCCACCAGGCGCCCCTTGGGTGTGATTTTAAATCACCTGCCCATGTGGCCATCCTCCTCGGATCTGTCCCCTCATACGATTTTTCCTGACACAGGAAACACTTTCCCATGATAATAAATGTACAGTAGGAACAAAGCTATCGTTACATCCTCTCCTTACTCGTTTCTCCACACCTGCAGGGTTCAGAGTTGACATAATTTCCCTCCCTGATATCAATCTTTCCCTGATTTATCACATGACAAGGAGCTTTTCCCATGAAGCTCTATTGTCCATTAACTTCTATGCTCGCCATGGTTCCCAGGGTTGCAAAGACCGCGCCATCAGATGGCACTACCGCGTTCATGGGCAGGATTCATCCTACGACAAACTGCTTTCCTCAAGATTAGGACCACTGAAACCACCCCTGGGGGGTGGAATGGCATGGCGGAAGATTCCACAGAGTCAGGCCAGCACTGGGGATCCGGACATGTTTAGTAACATAATCGTTTTGTTCTTTCTAAAACTTGTCTTTTTGTGTCTGTTAATTCTCTCTGGGTATGGCCTCTGAATTTTTGTTTATATTACTTGTTAATTGAGTCTAAACCATGTACAAAGATTAAAAATAGGAAGTGAACAGGGATTTCAGGAGCCGCTAATATTTAGTGTCTGAACTCACTTATACTTGTCTATCTCTTCGGTAACCAGTTTCAGACTTTCCTCAGCAGCTGCCAGTTGACTCTTCTGTGCCTTCAGTTCACAGTGTGTACTTTCCAGCTTCCTAAGATGGGAAAGGTATATACACAGTCCAGTAGCCAAGGTCCTGAATTGCTGCTGTTTGTCCTCCCAACACACCTGATGGCCTAGATTCAAATGACCCCCATAAATGCACAGACTGACAACACAATGAGGGAAACAACCTGAAGGCCCCATTTAGTGTTAAAGAAAAATCAAACTCTGGAAGCTGCCAAGGCTCCGGCAATCAGAGTTGTCTTTATACTCCTCTCCTTCAATTCATTCATCATGAAGCCCCCAAATAACATTGCACTTCGTGCCATCTCAGAGTTGGTCTTTTGTCTGAGACGGTGAGGGCTCCTTTCAGATCAAAGCGAAAAACCATGCTTGACCAACTATACCCATTAGGATGAAGCAAGGGACGATCCTTAGTCTTACACCTCCATGGGCAACCCTGATCCTCAGACCAAGGCTGTGCCTGACACAGACAATCAACCTGAAAAGAAGGCTTCCAGAATATGGCTTCACTGGCATGGCGACTCAATCCCAGACATTTCTAGGATCTAGAAATACAACCCCGCCGCCTCCTTCGAAGATCCTGGAGGAGGAAAAGGCCAATCATAGTGCCGGGAATATGTCCTGAAGTATAAAACTCTGCGAACGGTCACATAGTCAGGGTGTTATTTCCACGCAACAGATTTCAGATGGAAAACTATCAACTGCATGGAGTCAACCGACTTTAACAAGACTGAGTTCACTGTTAGTGAAAGCAGCAAAGGAGGATGCTTAGAAAGGCTGCTTTGCTGTGCTGCCCTCAGACTCTTTTGTTCATGGTGTTGGTTTAACCACTTTCAACAGGACACCGGATTTACTCAAGAACACATGCAAAAAGACTCTTAGAAACTGAGTCAAAAGCTCTAGACAGAGAAAGACACATGCATTTGCTTCTGGTCTCTCAGGCAATTCTTCAGCAAATGCCTTCTGGAGCGGCTGTGATGGAGTGGCTCACGTGGAAGGTGTAGAAGCCCGACAGATAGTCAGGACACTGTACCTATGCCCCAAAGAACTTACCAATGAACAGAACTAAGATGCCAATGACACAGAGCAGCCCCCACCCCCGATGTGGGATGGAATAACACAAAGCTCAGTCTCTAGGGAAGACCAGGAACAGTTTTGCTTTTCCACGTGAATGAGGGACTCTAAGGTCCTGATCTCCTCCTGAGAAAATAAAGGAAACACTGGACAAAAGAGCCAACTCATATGAGTGAATGCACCCAATTTCTAAAGAGCACATGAAGAAACATGAGAACCACATGGAGAAGAAGGAAGCTTAGGAGAAACGCAGCCTGGCAGTGGGAGCCAATCTCCCCAGGACACATAAATACATTCTGGAAGAGGCAAGTGTACTATAAAGAAGCTGAACAACTTTATGGGCATGGGCTTAGAAGGAAATGAATGATCTTCAGGGTCAGCCAGCAAAGGTGAGCCCTAGTGAAACCGCGGGCTTTGGCTGGGACCCAAGAGAGTTACACCTAAAAAAATCAGGTGGATGGGAAATACCCTGGCCTTCTTAGGGACTGGGCTACAGTGAGGGATGTCAGTTGTACACTGGATGAAGGGATCCGGGACTGCTGGAGCCCCAACCCTCTTTCCAAAAAGAAACTCCCAGTGTTACTGCAGCAAGACAATTCCATTTTTCTACCCACATCATTGACCCAAGTCTCGTACTGAACCAAAAGTGACTGAATATAGGGCTGATAAGAACATGAGATGACACTGAAACCAAAGGACAATGCAGACAGACCCAGAGGGGATCCAGGTATCAAAGTTTGTAATGATGGTACCTTCCCTCTTCTACTCCAAGGAGTCACACAACAAGCGCGACAAGCAGTTAGCACAGAAAGGGAAATGCAGGTTCCACACATAAAGGCAGGACAGGCAGGCACAATTCTACAGAATGCATTTGGCGAAAATACTCGAGATCTAATTGTAAAAGAAATACAGGTATCTAGACAGGCCGTCACATAACTTCATACAACAGTATTTGTGACAATTCACACAGGAAGAGCTTACCCTTCTGCAGCCACTTGTCTTTGATTAGAGAAATCCACCACAATATCCACTTTCCTCCTCAGCATGTTCAATTCGGCTTCTTGAGCTGTTTTCAAAGAACTGAGGGCATTGTAGTGGTCTTCCCATAGCTCCTCAGATTCTGGAAAGGAATGTGTATGTATGTGCACATGACCAGAGAACTTGGGTTTGACGGGGAAAGGAGAGGGCAAGACCTTGAAGGCAGGAAGGCATTCTTTCCCTTCCCAATGCCAACTCATTGCCACCGCATGGGGATTTCTTCCCCCAAAATAACATACCATGCAGTGCTTGTTTTTTGGCCCTCAGGGCTCTCTGCTCTCCATCCTCCAATTCATCTTGGCCCTTTAAGACAGATATGAGTAAACACATTCAAGACATCATGATCACAGAACAATGTGAGGGTGCCTAACAGGACAGGGTCATGCAGTGCAACAAAGAAAGCCCTTAAGGCATAAGAGAATAAGGAGAAAGTAAGCAAAGTGGAAAATAGTTCAAGTCAAAGAACTCACAAATGCCTTTCTTAGTGGCTTCCATTCAAGTATATATCCACATACATACATATATACACATCTTCCCCCCCTCACATTGAAAATGCTGTTTGGCATTAAGAGGAAGGCACTGTACAATTGGGCCAGCCATGGCCCTTCATCGCCCAAGTATCTTGTGGGGATTTTCTACAGATCTTGGAGGGCACGGCTGAATGAGGGGTTCATTACCTCGCCGTGAAGTCAACCATACTTCCTAGTCCTTGAAAGAGCAAACCTCATCATGGTGGTTCTAAGTGAAATCCCAGCTCACTGCTCTGTAGAAGTTTCAGTGCCCAGATCCCCACTCTCTACTGTGTTAAACAGCAGGCGAGGATGCTGCACTCACCTCACCCAATGAACCCAAAGGCTCCCGGAGCCACATAAAGGTAAAACTCAACAACCAACTCCTACCACGCCCTGATCCTTGACCTTCTCCTCTCTCTCAGCTTGCAAGTGAGCCAGTGCCCAGCAAAGGGTGTCATTTAACTTTTCATAAAATGCCTCAACCTTTTTGATGTTCTCCTTCAACAAAATATTTTGAGTGAGTAATAATAATGCATTCCTTGGGGCACACGGGTGGCATCTGGGTAGCACCGTCGGTGGATTGTCTGACTGCTTTTGTTTGGGCTCAAGGCCTGATCTCAGCGTTATGGGATTGACCCCTGCATCAGGCTACAAACGCAGCATGGAGTCGGCTTGGGATTCTCTCTCTCCCTCTGACCCCATCACTCACTCTCTCTCTCTCTCTCAAATCAATCAATCAGTTAATCTTTAAGAAATCAACAGGAAGTATGTTCTCAGACCACAAATGACAAAACTAAACATCAAGTACTGAAAGATAGCTGGAGAATGACCAAAAAATGGAGAGTACACAACACACTTCTAAAGAACACGTGGGTTGCGGGTGGATGGATGGATGAAAGAGTTGAAGGGGATTAAGAGTACACTTACTGTGATGAGCACTGAGAAATGTATAGAGTTTCTGAATCATGTTTTACACCTGAAACTCATATTACACTGTTTGCCAATTATGTTTGAACTTTAAAAAAAAAGAACACATGGATCACAAAAGGCACTGCAACACAAATTTAAATGTATTTGAATCTAGGTGATCATAAAAATTGATGTATTAGAGGGAAATTTATATTAATGAATGGATAGAAAAGGTCCAGTGACTGTACAATTTTCTGCTCATTTATGAAGAACAGTATATACAAGCTACTTTAGGATACTCACAGCGAGGATGGTTCTCCAGATATTAAGGAGAAACAGACAAATTCCCAAGGAGGCAGTGATAACGGGAAGTTTCCATAGAACTCCAACCCCATCAGGGCCAAGAGGGAAATAGTCAGGCACAACACGGACAAGCTGAAATAACACGTGAGACGATGAGGAATCTCAAAGATTTAAAATGTCTCTGTCCCAAACAATCAAATTTACAAACCCTCAACCAGCCTCCCCCAGGTAAGCACATCTCTTAACTGCCTCCCCATGAAGGAGAAGGGGCACAGAGGGATTACAAAGGAGCAAGGGTAAACTTTCTGGAGTGATGAGTGTGTTTACCACCTTACCGTGCTGATGGTTTCACTGTGTTTACCTATGTCACATACCAACAAACTGTATTCTTTTTTTTAAGATTTTTTTTTTATTTATTTGAGAGAGAGAGAGAGAAAAACAGCATGAGAAGGGAGAGGGTCAGAGGGAGAAGCAGGCTCCCTGCCGATCTGGGAGCCCGATGTGCGACTCGATCCCAGGACTCCGGGATCATGACCTGAGCCTAAGGCAGTCGCTTAACCAACTGAGCCACCCACGCGCCCCCCAACAAACTGTATTCTTGAAAAAGATGTTGTGATCATATATACAATATATCACACCGAAGCTGTAGGAAAAATCTAATAGGCACATATTAAGAGGTTTTATTTTGACTACAAACACGTGGCAAATACATCTTCTATAGCTAACAGAACTGAAGAATTTATAAGCCAACATAAAATAGACAAGTAAGTAAATGTAAACGTATAGTAGGTAAGAAGTCACTGACTTCTATTGTACATCCATGAAGGACCTGGATAAACTGCTCTGGAATGTTTCCAAAAACATGCCCCAAGTTTATGGAAGGATGAGAGAAAGGAAGAATAAAAAATGTCCTAGACATATAAATGAGAATGTTCTATGGACGGAGATGTTTATAGATAAGGACAGGAGTGAGAGAGAGACAGGAGCCTTCTATTAGAATAATATGGGATTATAATTCCAACAAAAATCAAATAGAATTATTGTTTAGTTTCTGAAAACATTGATGTTTTCGTTCAATGCCCACTTTGCTTCAGAATCACAGCCCAAACTGTCAGATATCAGGAGTCCATAAAGATTTTCATAATCTGGTGATCTTGTTTATTTGGATGATACCTGTGACATTTTCAGTTCCTTGAACACCTATGTCCAAACAGCCAGTGAAAGGCATTCATGCTCCTATTTCTTAGTATTGTAACTAAATCAGTCAATAGCAACTCTAAAATTTAATTTCTTAAAAGATTTTATTTATTTATGTGAAACACGGTGCAGGGGAAGGGGTAGAGGGAGACAGAGAAGACTGCCGGCTGAACACGGAGCCCAAGCAGGGCTCAATCCCAGGACTCTGGGATCATGACCCACGGCTAAGGCAGAAGCTCAACTGACTGAGCCACCCAGGTGACCATGAAATTTCATTTCTAAAAGAATACAAAATCCCTGCATATGGACACCAAAACAAAGAACGCATCTCATTTTACAAAAACTGGAGTTCCAAGTATTTTAGCAGACAAGACGCTCACAATGCAATTCATACTAATTCACACGAATCGTGAATGTTGTGCAAACACAACTCTCTAGAAAATAACCCTGAAATCGATAACATTTTCAACTTCAGCCCTCACAGCTGATGTCAAAAACACGTGTGCTGGTGGTAAACATGCACGGTCCTTGATCAGCCGCTGTCTGAAAGAGGACATTACCTATCTGCACAATGGTTGATCATGGGAATCAAATGCCCAAAAGAAAGAAGCCATCTTGTCACAAATGAAAAATGCCCCCAATCGTGGGCACTTGGTACATCTGGCAGCTGTGTGGATGCTGACCAGTAGCTGACTCTTAACTAGATGACATCCAATGGGGCCAATAACACTAGGTTCTCACAGACAATGGCCATGAGCAGGGGGAGGAGGGAAATGCAAGACCAGTTAGTTTATGCAAGAGCTCAGAGATGAGGGAGGGTGAGAAAGCTGAACTGATCTATGAGATGCAGCCTAGGAAGACGGGAATATTTCCAATAAAGACTACCAAGAAATTCCCTCCTTTGAAGACTCAAAAGAAACAGAATTGAGTCTATTTTGACTGGAGGTATTCATGTGGGATGAGTCGGCCTCAACACAAGGGTCCTTCCTGACTACTCCCACTTTACAGATCCCTCTCTAAGAATCTGGTGTAGGCTGATCTAAAGAAGTCTGCTTATTTCTAGGGTGTTGCCTGTCTGTCTCTCTCTCCTGGGGGTAAGGGTTTTACTTTTTAAGGAGTGAAATAGTCACACTAGGAACCAGGTATTTCTTTTATCTTTGGACATTCCTAAGGACATCAGGAGCTTTTAACTTTGGGGAAATCAATACTCTGTACATACTGGGCTAAAGAAAGGATAACAACTCATTCACTTCCTGATCACATCACTCCATCAGATTCTCCTGTGACAAAAGTCCCAGCAAGATGCGGTCACTTAGTGTCCGCTGGGCTTCTCGGGGATCCCACGGACCTGGTGGGACACAGAGTCCCCGGGGACAGCCTCCAAGGCCAGAAGGAAAGAGCTGACTCAGAAGTTGTTCAAAATCAACCAACCAGGAAGCACAGAGCACAAACGACATTTCACATGTTAACACGCGAGTCCCAACACCAAGGTGTAAGATGCCACTGTTCCCAGGGCTGCCAAACTTCATAAATATGAACAATGTGCTGATAGGAAAACAAACTACATGGAAGATGGACCCTAAACCTGCAAGGCTTGAGGCAGGATCTTCACTGGGCTTCCAGTTGCCAGTCTAATACCCACAGGTCCTATGGAGTTCCTGACATTTTAAAAGACCTACCACGCAAGCGCCTTATTGAAGACAAAGTACTCAATGCCTTTTTGTATCTTCTCAAATTCTTCCTTCTTGACACCATAAACCTAGTATGCTCAGGTTTCCATCCTGCCAAAGCTACTCTTTTTGGACCAAGCAGCACAGACAGGACCCAGAACTTGATGTGGACGGCTGTGGCCACAAACCCTTCAGGCTGACCGAGAAACCTGCCCTGTGGTGCTCGCTCTTCAGGAAGAATTGCATTCCTTCTGGAGTGCCCACCAAGAACCCCATGAAAAAGCTATTATTTAACCAGCATGGGAAAGAACCCATTAGGAAGGAAGACATCACCAGCAGCTTTGAGTCACCGGGTGGCTCAGTCAGTTAAGTAACGATGTCTTGGTTTGGATCAAGTCATGATCCATGGTCCTGAGGATGAGCCCCTCTTCAGGCTCTGGACTCACTGCGCAGCTGCCTTGGCGTTTTCTCTCTCTCCCTCCCCCTCTTCCCTTCCCCCCACACCTGTGCCCTCTCTCTTTCAATGGGAGACACCAGTGAAGTGCCACGTTTACTCACATTTGGGTTTGGGGAACTGGGACACCGGAGCAAGAGCAGCCAGAACAACAGCCTCTGAACCATCATGTCTTGGTCCTTTCAAGGGGCGCTGGCGTCACGGGGAGGAGGTGGAGATGGGGGTGGAGTGGAGGGAGGGGTGGGTGGGTAGGGAGGGGTGGGAAGGGGACAGGGTTTTAAGGAGGGTTGGGAGCAGGGTAGAAATAGAGGGTGGGATTTGGGAAGGCGTTTGTCAGGAGAAGAAGGGGGTCAAGGACAGTGTCAGGGTCAGATTAAGTACTCGAGGGCAGGTTCAGGAAGGGGAGTAGGTCAGCAGGTGAGTAAATCACTATGTCAGGAAATCACTAGGTCAGCACGAAACAGTAGCAGGTTAAGGGATTGGAGGAGGATCCACCGATCTCCAAGCCTTCCCCTGGTTGAACCATTCCTTAGCAACCCAGAGGCTTTATACTCTCTCAACCAATCAGCTGCCTTTGCCCCTGGTAGATCATAATGGACACCCCGCGTGACCTCATATTTAAATAGCCTCTTCCCACCTGGTGCCCCACCACCGCGCCATCCCAATAACAGGTCCTCTCTCTGGAACTGTGGCCGTCCTTCTTGTTTCTGCTCCCTCCCAACCCAAGTGCCTGTTCCCCTCTTCTGGGCACGCTCTCCTTGCTTCCAGAACTCCTGTCCTAGAGCCATTGGCTGAACAACATAGAAAGCAAAGCAGGACAGAACTGCAACAACGAGGAACTACACAAGCAGAGTGGGAGGTTTCAACCCTCTCTCAGTGACTCAAAGCAGACGGAATATCCATAACATGTAGACCTTGATAGCAAATCATCTGAATCCCACAGCTATATCCGTATGTCTGTCCACAACCCTATGCCACAGTGGAGGACACATTAACTTTAGTCATATAGGATACACTTACAAAAATGCACCCGATTTTGGCCAAAAGGGAAATTTCAGCATGTTTCAGAGGCATGAAATCACACAGAGCATGTTGTGGTAATATAATGGGCTAGAAATCATGGATAAAAACTAACCAGAAATTCCCATGTGTTTAGAAATTGAGAAGTACCTCGGGGCACCTGGGTGGTTCAGTCCTTAAGCGTCTGCCTTTGGCTCGGGTCATGATCCCAGGGTGGTGGGATCGAGCCCCACATCGGGCTCCCCGCTCTGCAGAAAGCCTGCTTTTCCCTCTCCCACTCCCCCTGCTTGTGTTCCCGCTCTCGCTGTGTTTCTCTCTGTCAAATAAATATATCTTAAAAACAATTTATTTTTGAAGTACCTCTAAAATGAAATAGGAGTAAAGAAATCCAAAAGAAAATGCGCTATATTGGAACTGAATGATATGAGCATGATAAAATTGTCATCAAAAATGTCTTTGGCTGGGAATATCCTGGAATCTTGGTGTGAGAAGACTGCATGGTCTGAAAATCAAACCTTATAGACCGAGAAGTACAAATCTTACCTGGTTGAGGATAAAGCAAACCCATCCTGACTTAGTCCTGCTGTCATTTCTTACCCATGCCCCAGACTCCTCCTCTGCCCCTGCCCAGTCCCCCAGATGGGCTGGCACCATGTGGTGGCCACAGTAGGCTCCACGAAGGCATGTCAGAGTGTCCCCTGAACCGGGAAGTTTGATACAGCCCTCTGACGTGCTCTGACCAGTGAGGTGTGAGTGGGAGTGAGGCGTGCCATCTCGAACAGAGCACTTAGGACAACTGGGTCTGGCACCCCCTCTGTCCATCTCCTCTAGCACCTGGCTGTTACCAATGGTGGGTACTCTTTTATCCTGCTCCCAGAAAGACCATGCAGACATGTGGCAGGAGCAAAATAAGATACTTCCCTAGTAGGAGCCACTAAGACGAGGGGCGTCTAGTTACTCACAGTAACATTAGCCCATCCTAACTGGCATGCATCCTCCAGTCTACTCTCTAGCAGGCAGCAGAACCTTACGTGCGAAGCATGGACTCTGTCATCAGATACACGTGGGTTTGGGTTCAGCTCTGCCCTTTCCTTCACTCCAACCTCAGGCAAGTTGCTGTGAGTCTCTGAGCCTCCCCTGTTTCCATTCTGTCATATGGATGTTTATACCATCTCAGGATTGGGGAGGGATTAAATGAAATCATAATTCATGGAAAGCTTTGAGTCCCGCACCAGGCACACATAGTAAATGGTCAATAAATATTAGCTCTCTACCTTTAGGTCTCAAAGGGAAACACACAGAAAGCACAGCACTGTAATTGTACAAAATAAAGACACGTTAACCTTGGGGCCTGTGTAGCCCCTCAAACTTTGTTTTTCAACAAACAGCATGATATTTACATTCATTCACAGCCTTTTTCCTCTCAACAAGATACTGTACTCTGTCTAGGTTACAAATAAATATCTGCATCATGTTTTAAGATATATAATACTAAATACCATGAATAAGTCAATCATTTCTCTAATGTTGGACACATTCATAGGTTGCACAGAATCAAACACAAATGAAATAGAATAAAGTCTATCATAATGTATTACAGGCCTGAGTAAATATTATTTTGTTAACCTTTCTTTGTGATGTATCTCTATAGGTATCGGGTTGCAATTTAAATTGCGTTCCTGGAGAGAGGCTAAGGTTGTGGAGGTTTAGGAGACCGTCATTTCGTCTGCTCCCAGGAATTCAGCTAGATGCCTATCAAACCATTGTGAATACCTGTGAACTCAACCAGAATGGAATGGAGGAGAAGCTGCAACTCTACAAATACAAAAGTGACTACTTTCTATAAGGAGGAGGTGCGAAAAAGTGAATGCGAGGCCATATGTGGGCAGATAGACTGCAGGGGGAGGGAACCTCCGTAAGCTGGCTACCGGAAAGTGACATAGTAGCAGAATGCCAAGTCAGACTTTTGAGAAGTCAGCTCCAGTGAGGGATGTCCCTGCCTGAAAAGTACCCAGGTGGCAAAACAGGGCAGAATCCTAGGTGGGACAGCATGACCTCAGAATCCCCAGGATAACAGACATAACAGGGGTGCCTTAGTGGGGCAGAGCTCCCAGGTGTGGAAGCAGGAGAAGCCGGCTGGAATCAGCGAGCCCAGGAGTGGGCTCTCAGCTCAGGGATTCCATATACCATGAGCCACAGCATGCTCAGGTGACTGCTCTCCAAGCAGGGGCCCAGCAAGCAGCAGAACCAGGGAGCCCCTCCCCCAGTCCTCCTCTGGGGAGCAAAGGCTCAAGGTGTTCACCACAGGAGTCTGCAGGGTTTGGAGATTCAATCGAGTTCCCGGCATGAGATACAACTGCTCAGTCACAGGCTGGGTGAACAGAGACAGCGGACGGAGACCAGGGAGACCAAAGGGACTGACTGCTTTTACCTGAGGGAGCACTCAGGGGTGGGGCCTTGAGCTCTTGCCTCCGGGGTTGGAGTTTGGGTGGCTGCCATTTTCATTCTCATCGTCTAAAGCAGCCGGGAAAGCCTTCAGGGAACAAAAGCCACACAGAGCAAACCAGACCAGGTTACTTAGCCCGGCCCTCTGGCAAGGGCGGTACAATTCCGCGCTGGCAAAGACAGTTGAAAATCAATGCAACAAGCCCCTCCCCAAGATCAGCAAGAACATCCATCCAAGAACAATTATACCAATCATTGAGAATTGCAAGACTCCAGTGCTAGGGAACATGTAGGATTCATGTTTTTTCCCCAGGATTCTTGAGTCTTTCTATTTTAATTTCTTTGCTCTTTCATTTTTCCACCAATTTCTTATTTGATCAACTCTTTTCTTTTTTTTAAGATTTTATTTATTTATTTAATTGACAGAGAGAGAAAGCGACAGTCAGAGAGGGAACACAAGCAGGGGCAGTGGGAGAGGGAGAAGCAGGCTTCCTGCCGAGCAGGGAGCCCGATGCAGGGCTAGATCCCAGGACCCTGGGATCATGACCTGAGCTAAAGGCAGTCGCTTAACCAACTAAGCCACCCAGGTGCCCCATATCCACTCTTTTCTTAAAATCATTTTAAGTTTTCATGTGTACGGTTACCTTCTAGCCTTCCACTGCATTTAATTTTGTTTTTGGAAATATTTGCATATTTCTTTCCTTACAGTGTTGGGATGCAGTTTCCTCTAACAGACCAAATATACCCAGAGCCTAATGTATGGCTAACGTTCTCTTCATTGTCTGATCATATTCTCTTTTATTGCCCCCTCTTCTTTTGCTTTGTTTCTTTGGGGGGGGGTTGTTTTGTTTTCTTGAATTGGAATATTTTAATCTTTACAGATACATTCAATCTTTTCAATGTATTTAATTTATTATTCAGCCATCAGAAAAGATGAATACCCACCATTTGCATCGACATGGATGGAACTGGAGGGGATTATGTTACGTGGAGTAAGTCAAACAGAGAAAGACTATTCTCATACGGTTTCTCTCATAGGTGGAACATAAGCGGTAGCACAGACGACATAGGGGAAAGGAAGGAAATCCAACGGGAGCAAAATCAGAGAGGGAGATGAACCATAAGAAACTATGGACCCCAAGAAACAATCCGGAGGTTTGAGACGGGAGGACGGTGGGAGGAGGGGTAACAGGGTGATGGGTATTGAGGAGGGCATGTGGTGTGATGAGCACTGGGTGTTATACTTAACTAATGAACCACTGAACACTGCATCAAGGACTAATTATGTACTATACAGTGGCTAACGGAACATAATAGAAAAATTTATTTCTGTATATATAAGCTTTTCTTTCTTTACAATTTTGAGATGTAGTTTCCTCTAACAAACTAAACAAAATACACTCAGGTTAGAGTTTATGACTCTGTTCTATTCACCTGTGTGTATATTCTTTTATTCTCCTTGTTTTTTTCACTTAAATTTCGTTTTTATAGTTACGTTCAATTTTAGATTTTACATGGTCTTCATCTTAATTGTTGTACATGTATAAGTTTTTTTTTTTTTTCTTTACAACTTTGGGATCTCGTTTTCTAAGAAACAGACCAAAATCCACACAGGATCCAGTACACTGTTTACTATATATTTCTCTCGGGTCATTGTTGGCATTTTAGTATTTTGTTCTCTCATTCATCAATCCTTTGCCGGACAGAATAACATTGAAAAACTCACCTCAAAAAAAGAGAACAAGACACAGTACTGATTGTCAGGGACCTCATCGGTATGGACAGAAGTAAGATGTTGGAACTTGAGTTCAGAATAATGATTAGAGAGATAACTAGCTGGGCTTGAAAAGAGCATAGGTGACACTAGAGAATCCCTTCCTAGAGAAACAAAAGAACTAAAATCTAATCAAGTCAAAATCAAAAAGGCTATTAATGAGATGCAATCAAAAATGGAGGCTCTAAGGCCCAGGATAAATGAGGCAGAACAGAGTATTAGGGATAAAGAAGACAAAATGATGGAGAATAAAGCAGCTGAGGAAAAGAGAGATAAAGAACTACTGGATTATGTGGGGAGAATTCGGGAGATATCTGATACCATAAAGTGAGACAATAATAGAATAATTGGGATCCCAGAAGAAGAGGAGAGAGACAGGGGCATAAGGCAGGTTGGAGCAAATTGTAGCAGAAAACTTCCCTAATCTGGAAGACAAAACAGGCATCCAATTCCAAGAGGCACAGAAAATCGCCCTGAAAATCAATGAAAATAGGTCAACACCCTAACGGATAATAGTGAAACTTGCAAATCTCAGAGACAAAGAAAAACACTTGAGAGCAGCTCAGGCCAAGAGGTCCTTAACCTACAATGGGAGACACCTAAGACTGGCAGCCATGATTACTTTAGCTAGCTAGGATGTCCATCAAAATACAAGGAGAGATAAACAGCTTCCAGGACAAACAGAAACGAAAAGAACTTCTGATTAAAAAACCAGCCCTACAATAAATACTAAAAGGGATCCATGAAGCAAAGAGTGAGCTCCAAAGTAACACAGACCAGAAAGGAACAGAGACAGTATACAGAAACAGTGACTTTACAGGGAATCCAATGGCACTAAATTCGTATCTTCCAATAGTTACTCTGAATGTAAATGGGCTAAATGCCCCAATCAAAAGACCGAGAGGATCGGATTGAACGAAAAAACAACACCCACCCATATGCCGTCTGAAAGAGACTCATTTCAGACACAAAGACACTTCCAGATTGAAAGTGAGGGGGTGGAAAACCATTTATCATGCTAATGGACATCCAAAGAAAGCTGGGGTGGCAATCCCTATATTAGATTTAAAATCAAAGACTGTAAGAAGAGATGAGGAAGGACACTGCATCATCATTAAAGGGTCCATCCGACAAGAAGTTCTAACAATTGTAAATATGTATGCCCTGAACTTGGGGGCAGCCAGTTAGTAACAAAATTAAAGAATCATGTCGGTAATAATACAAGGATAGTAGGGGATGTTAACACCCCATTCAATGCAATGGACAGATCATCTAAGCAGAAAATCAACAAGGAAACAAGGGTTTTGAATGACACACTGGACCAGATGGACTTCCCAGTTATATTCAAACATTCCACCCTAAAGCAACAGAATACACCTTCTTCGCAAGTACACATGGAACATTCTCAAGAATTGATCACATACTGGCTCACAAGTCGGTAACAAAAGAGCGGATCAGTCCCTGCGTATTTTTGGACCACAATCCTTTGAAATTGGAATTCAATCAGCAGAGGGCATTTCGAAAGAACTCAAATACATGGAGACTAAAGAGCGTCTTGCTAAAGAATGAATGGGACAACCAGGAAATTAAGGAAGAACTTAAAAACTCATGGAAACAAATGAAAATGAAAACACAACTACCGAAGACCTTTGGGATGCAGCAAAGGCAGTCCTAACAGGGAAAGAGATACCACTACAAGCCTTTCTCAATGAACAAGGAAGGTGTCAAAACACAAACCTAACATTACGCCTAACGAAGCAGGAGAAAGAACCTCAATTAAAGCCTGAAACAAGCAGGAGAACAGACATAAGATTAGGGCAGAAATCAAGGAAATAGAAACCAAAGGAACAGTAGAACAGATCAAAAAAAAACTAGGAGCTGGTTCTTTGGAAGAATTAATAAGATGGAGAAATCCCTGCCCAGACTTATCAAAAAGAAAAGAGAAAGGACCTAAATAAGTAAAATCCTGAATGAAAGAGGAGAGATCAAAACGAACACCAAAGACACAAACAATTATAAGAACATATTAAGAGAAACTAAATGCCAACAGATTAGGCAATCTGGAAGAAATGGATGCATTCCTAGAGAAGTCTAAACTACCAAAACTGAACTAGGAAGACATAAAGAACCTGAAGAGACCCATAACCAGCAAGGAAACTGAAGCAGTCAGTAATCAAAGATCTCCCAACAAACAAGAGCCCAGGGCCAGACGCCTTCCCAGCGGAATGCTACCAAACATTTAAAGCAGAATTAATACCCATTCTTCTAAAGTGGCGTCAAAACACAGAAATGGAAGGAACACTTCCAAACTCTTTCTATGAGGACAGCATTACCTCAATCCTAAAACCAGACAAAGACCCCCCACCAAAAAGGAGAATTATAGACCAATACACCTGATGAACATGGATGCAAAAATTCTCACCAAATACTAGCCAAAAGGATCGAACAGTCCATTAAAAGGATTATTCACCACGACAAAGTGGACCTTATTCCTGGACTGCAAGGAGGGTTCAACCTGTGCAAATCAATCAGTCGGATACACAACATTAATAAAAGAAAGGGTAAGAAACATAGGATCCTGTCA
Source organism: Eumetopias jubatus (assembly GCF_037043125.1). Lineage (NCBI taxonomy): Eukaryota > Metazoa > Chordata > Mammalia > Carnivora > Otariidae > Eumetopias > Eumetopias jubatus. The sequence goes on from NW_028274885.1 coordinate 845,186, forward strand.
ATAGATGCAGAAAAAGCACTGGACAAGTACAGCATCCTTTCTTGATTAAAACTCTTCACAGTGTAGGGATAGATGGCACATGCCTCAATATCATAAAAGCCATCTATGAAAAACCCATTCATTCTCAATGGGGAAACACTGACAGCTTTTCCCCTAAGGACAGGAACATGACAGGGATGTCCACTATCACCACAGCTGTTCAACATTGTCCTAGCCTCAGCAGTCAGATAACAAAAAGAAATAAAAGGCATCTGAATCGGCAAAGAAGAAAGCAAACTTTCACTCTCTGCAGATGACACGAAAGTCTATATGGAAAACCCAAAAGACCACACCCCAAAACTGCTAGACACATACAGGAATTCAGCAATGTGGCAGGCTATAAAATCAATGCACAGAAATCAATTGCATTTCTATTCACAAACAATGCCAACGAAGAAAGAGTAATTAAGGAGTTGATCCCGTATACAACTGAACTTACAATCAGAAGACACCAAGGAATAAAACTAACCAAAGAAACAAAGGACCGGTCCTCTGAAAACTACAGAATACTCATGAAAGAAATTGAGAAAGACACAAAGAAATGGAAAAACGTTCCATGATCATAGACTGGAAGAACAAATAGTAGTAAAATATCTATGCTCCCTAGAGCAAATTCTACCTTCAATGCAATCCCTATCCCAAAATGTAAGAGAAGAAACCAACAAAATCCTAGAGGAGGACACAGGCCATGACATCTATGACCTCGGCCAGAGCAACTTCTTGCTAGATACATCCCCAAAGGCAAAAATGAACTACTGGGACTTCATCAAGACAAGAAGCCCTTGCACAACAAAGGAAACAGTCGACAAAACTAAAAGACAACTGAGAGAATGGGTGAAGATATGGTAAATGACATTACAAATAAAGGGCTAGTATCCAAGATCTGTAAAGATCTTCTCAAACTCAACACCCAAAGAACAAATAATCCAGTCAAGAAATAGGCAGAAGATATGAATAGACATCTCTCCAAAGAAGACATCCAAATGGCCAAACAGACACATTTAAAGATGATCCGCATCACTTGGTATCAGGGAAATACAAATCAAAAGCGCAATGAGATACCACCTCATACCAGTCAGAATGGCTAAAATTACTAAGTCAGGATGTGACAGATGTTGGCGAGGATGTGAAGAAAGGGGAACCGCTTACACTGTTGGTGGGAATGCAAGCTGCTGCAGCCACACTGGAAAACAGTATCGAGGTTCCCCATGAAGTTGCAAAGAGAGCTACTGGTACCCTACTACCCAGAAATTGCACTACTGGGTATTTACCCAAAAGTCGAAAATGTAGTGATCTGAAGGGGCCCCTGCACCCCAATGTTCATAGCAGCAATGTCCACAATAGCCAAACTATGGAAAGAGCCCAGAGACCCATGGAGAGATGAATGGATAAGATGTGGTATATATACACAATGGAATATTCCACAGCCATCAAAGAAATGAAATCCTGTCACTTGCAATAATGTGGATGTTTAGAGGGTATAATGCTAAGCAAAATAAGTTAATCAGAAAAAGATAGGGCGCCCGGGTGGCTCAGTTGTTTAAGCGACTGCCTTCGGCTCTGGTCACGATCCTGGAGTCCCGGGATCGAGTCCCGCATCGGGCTCCCTGCTCAGCGGGGAGTCTGCTTCTCCCTCTGATCCTCTCCCCTCTCATGCTCTCTCTCTCTGTCTCATTCTCTCCCTCAAATAAAATAAATAAAATCTTAAAAAAAAAGAAAAACACAATGATTATATGATCTCACTAGTATACGGAATTTAAGAAACAAAACAGAGGATCATAGGGAAAAAGAGGGAAAAATAAACCAAGGTGAAATCAGAGAGGTAGACAAACATAAAGACTCCTTAATCATAGAAAGGAGACTGAGGGCTGCTGAAGGGGAGGAGGGTGGAGGATGGGGTGTCTGGGTGCCGGGCGTTAAGGAGGGCACATGATGTATGGAGCACTGTGTGTTCTATAAGACTGATATCACTGACCTCTACCTCTGAAACCAATACTACATTATATGTTGAATAACTGAATTTACATTAATCCAAACCTAAAAAAGAAAAAAGAAAAAAAGAAAATGTATTCCTTACTATGACTAATGGTTTGAAAAATGTGTGGCAGTTGTTGATTTCTTTTTTTGTTTTGTTTTCTTTCTTTGGCCATTGCCTCTCGTGGTTCATCTTCCACTCTCATTCCCCCCTTTCATTTTTTCCTTCCTTCTCCTAATGTCCTCCATGCTATTCCTTATGTTCCACAAATAAGTGAATCCATACGATAACTGTCTTTCTCTGCTTGACTTGTTTCACTTAGCATAATCCCCTCCAGTTCTATCCACGTCGATACAAATGCATTCATCCTTTCTGATGGCTGCGTAATATTCCACTGTATTTGTGGACCACATCTTCTTTATCCCTTTGTCTGTTGAAGAGCATCTCGGCTCCTTCCACAGTTTGGCTAGTGTGGACATTGCTGCTATGAACATTGGGGTGCATGCGCCCCTTCTTTTCACTACATCTGTGTCTTTGCAGTAAATGCCCAGTAGTGTAATTGCTGGGTCATAGGGTAGCTCTAATTGTAACTTTTTGAGGAAGCTGCATACTGTTTTCCAAAGTGGCTGCACCAATTTCATTCCCACCACCAGTGTAAGAGGGTTCCCATTTCTCCTCAACTTCTCCAACATCTGTTGTTTCCTGCCTTCTTAATTTATGCCCTTCTAACTGTAAGGTGGTATCTTAATGGGGTTTTGATTTGAATTTCCCTGATGGCTTTTCTTTTTCGAATTTTGAAAGATGACAAATAGCCTTCAGGGGCGCCTGGCTGACTTAAGCGTCCGACTCTTGATTTTGGTTCAAGTTGATCTCAGGGTCATGAGATCAAGCCCTGCGTTAGGGTCCATGCTCCATAGAGAATCTTACCTGAGATTCGCTCTCTCCCTCCCACTTTATCCTTCTCCTCTCACTCTCTCCCTCTCAAAAATAAATAAATGTATCTTTTAAAAAAGGAAAGAAAGATTACAAATATACTCTCTGGATATTTCTAGACACTTATCTGATTTTTTTTCTGTAGGTTGATTTGTGAGCCATGGATCCCTTTTCGTTTGCTGACACAGGATAGAGGTTCCCGCTGATTGAATTGGAGCCCCCCAAATCCCTAAGTTGAATGCTTCTTCAGTAGAGAAAAATGCTCACTCCATGGGCTACATAAGCTCCACCCCAGCCACCCTATGACCTTTGGGGCAGCAGAGCCCACGGCCCACTGGAGGGGACCAAATGCCATCCCTCTGCCCTCTCTCACCTTCCTGGGGTACTTATGCGGGGCTGTCACTGACTTCACATGCTGCTGCAGCTCCTCCATGAGCTGGTCCCTGACATGGGAGACGAATTCCACTGTCAGGACAATAAACGCCCTCAACACCTGCAGCGCAGAACAAGAATGGAGGCTCAGGGGCAGTGGCAATCAAATGTGTAGTGTAAATCATGAACAGACATTTGTCCAAAGAAGACATCCAAATGGCCAACAGACACATGAGCAAGGGCTCAACATCGCTTGGCATCAGGGAAATCCAAATCAAACCCTCGATGAGATACCACCTCACACCAGTCAGAGTGGCTAAAATTATCTAGTCAGGAAACAACAGATGTTGGCGGGATTGCGGAGAAAGGGGAACCCTCCTACACTGTTGGTGGGAATGGAAGCTGGTGCAAACCCTCTGGAAAACAGTATGGAGGTTCCTCAAACAGTTGAAAATAGAGCTACCATACGATCCAGCAATTGCACTACTGGGTATTTACCACAAAGATACAGATGTAGGGATCCGAAGGGGTACACGAACCCCGATGCTTATAGCAGCAATGTCCACAATAGCCAAACTGTGGAAAGAGCCAAGATGTCCATCGACAGATGAATGGATAAAGAAGAGGTGGTATTATACACACTGGAATATTATGCAGCCATCCAAAGGAATGAGATCTTGCCATTTGCAACGACGTGGATGCAACAGGGGGCGTTATGCTGAGTGACATAAGTCAATCAGAGAAAGACATAGCATATGACCTCACTGATATGAGGAATTCGGAATCTCAGGAAAGAACCTGAGTGTTGCTGGGGTGGTGGGGGGTGGGAGGGATGGGGTGGCTGGGTGATAGGCATTGGGGAGGGTATGTGCTATGGTGATCTCTGTGAATTGTGCAAGACTTTTGAATCACAGATCTGTACTTCTGAAACAAATAATGCAACATATGTTAAGAAAAAAGAAAAAGAAGAAGATAGCAGGAGGGGAAGAATAAAGGGGAGTAAGTCGGAGGGGGAGACAAACCATGAGAGACCATGGACTCTGAAAAACAAACTGAGGGTCCTAGAGGGGAGGGGGGTGGGGGGATGGGTTAGCCTGGTGATGGGTATTAAAGAGGGCACATTCTGCGTGGAGCCCTAGGTGTTATGCACAAACAATGAATCATGGAACACTACACGTAAAACTAACGATGTAATGTATGGTGATTAACATAACAATACAAAATTTAAATAAAAAGATGAAAACAAGGAGGGAGACAAACCCTAAGAGACTCTTAACCATAGGAAACAAACTGAAGGTTGCTGGAGGGGAGGTGGGTGAGGCGCAGGGTTTAACTGGGTGATGGGTATTAAGGAGGGCACATGATGGGATGAGCACTGGGTGTTATATGCAACTGAAGAATCACTGAACTCTACCTCTGAACCTAATGATGGCTAATCCTTAGTTTAACTGATGGCTATTCCTTTGGCTAATTGAATTAAAATAAAAAAAATAATTTAAAATAATTTAAAAAAAGAATATTCAGAGAAAATGCTTCTTCTCGGTTATTGATGGTAAAACAGATGTAGCCCATCAATGAGGAAATCTTCAATTATAAGAGATATCATATTAAGAATAACGTCATAAAGGGGCACCCGGGTGTCTCAGTGGGTTAAGCAGCTGCCTTCGGCTCAGGTCATTTCTCAGGGCCCTGGGATCGAGCCCGGCATCGGGCTCCATCTCAGCAGGGACTCATCTTCACACTCGGCCTCGCCCCTTCCATTCATGATCTCTCTTCCTCTCACAAATTATTAAATAGAATTTTAAAAAACAAAGAATTGTGTCATAAGAAATGATACTTCTGTAGATTTTTCTTATCATGGAGAAAAAAATGATAAGTTTAGTTTCTTAAATTAATAAATTATAAGATGATACTGTCATAAGATTGCTCATATCCATACCCTGAATGTTAACTAAGTAGAATTTAAATAAAAAATTGAAAACAAAAAATAATTGTTCATATCCAGATATATGATAATGAAACAACTGTAGCATGTTTGTAAAAGAACAGAAGACAATATTTCTTCCCCCAAAATGATTATGTCAGTTGCATCTTGCTCAGCAAATAGCCTTAATTTAACAGGCAACTCTCTGCATTTATGAGTTCAAATATGCAAAACTTCAAAATTTCATATGTTTTCCACATTCAGTGAACTTATGAGATAGTCTCATGTTTTAGACATAAATATAAAATATCAAATGAAGAAACACAGTAAAATGAAATGAAATCATACTGATACAAGGAGATGACACTTTTCATGTAACTTGTCAAGGTGGGATGATATTTTCAAATGGGCGGGAAAAGTTTCAAAAAACCTAAACAACAAATCTTGAAATTATACAAAGGTGCATGCTCATCAAAAGGTCTGTCTTCTTTCTGACAAAAGACGGAAAGGATCTTTGAAAGTACATGTGAGGAATGTAAAACTAAGGAAGATACAGGAATATTATATCTGAAATAGAAATCAGCATCTAAGGAAAATAAAAGAAAAAATTTGGAAGTGCATGAACCAGTGGATGTAAGCATCTATTTTAATGTCTTAAAAAAAAAATACCATCATGCTTTTTCTTCAAACACTGATTCACAATCTCAGGTGAAAAGAGATATGCTGAGGCGCCTGGATGATTCAGTCACTTAAGCGTCTGTCTCAGGTCTTGATCTCAGGGTCCCAGAGATCGAGTCCCATGCCAGGCTCCCTGCTCAATGTTGAGTCACCTTCTCCCTCTGCCGTCCCCCGCCCCACCCCCGTGGTCCTGGCATAAAATCTTAAAAAAAAAAAAAAAAAGGGAAGAAGGAGAAGAAAGAAAGAAAGAAAAGGAGATGAGATAATGAGTACATTTGAAAGGTAATATGGATGAGCTTCCTTCCAAGGAAGACAGGAAAGGATAATTATAACAAATCAAGTTTCAGGTGTAAATTTAACAGTAAAATAATGGAAGTTTTAGGACATCAAGTACCGGTCAAGTTTTCAGTCATTTCCAACTACTGTAACATTGTCGGCAAAAAATAACGATTGAAAATTAATAAAAGCATGTTTAAGTGGAGGACACTCTGTGCTTTTACCTGGGTCTCTGGCTCCAGCAGATCTCAGAAAGTGGGATCTCAGCTCCTCGTTGTAGAATGTTCTGACAGCAGTTCTTGTATTCGTGTCCCAACTGAATGCAGCTCCCCTTTCTCTGAATTGGAGTCAGGATTTCTCCCCAGAAACAAGCCTGCATCTATAACAAACCAACCACAGCATCTCTGAAGTGACGTCGCAGGACCCCTCAATCCACGGATCCCTGAGTAAAACAGGTCTTGTTCAAATACCCTCAGGGAAAAGGAGGAATGAACCAGGGGAGCAGGCCCCCACATGCAAGCGACTGTGCTGCGCACCTACCAGCACTCCTGGGGAAGCCGCCCAGAGCCCCCTCCTCAGCACTCACGCAACAAAGCAGCTTTTCTCAGTCGCACCTCAGGAGACACCAAGTGGCTGCAAAGCCGCCAGGGTCTCCCACAGGGCGGCAGCAGAACCTACTGGAACCGCAGCTCTGGCTCTCTATCCTGGGGCAGCCACAGTGGGGCTGGATCCTTGGGCTGCTACAGAAGTCCTTCCTGCTCTGAGATACCCTGGGTCAGGCCAAGCAAAGACACCTCCCCCTCTGGGTTGGAGGTGAGCAGGTGCCCTCTGCTGGCTGCCCTGGGAATCCCTAGAATGCTCAAAACCATGGCCCCTCAGCTGGAGGGACAGAGCATGCTCAGGTCCAGCCAAGCCCTCTCTCTCCATGACAGATCCTGAGGCTTGGCCCCACACCCCAAGCAAAAGGATGTACCCATCTTCCCAAGTGAAATGGCCTCTACAAAGCTCAGCCCTAGGGAGGTTGGAGCTTTCCTCTCAGGGAAATCTGATCGCCTGCTTTCCCACCTTCTCTGGTCCCAACATTCGGATCGCCTACATCGACTTCCTCCACCCTGGTGTATGGCCCACCCCCAACACCTAGACCAGCAACCTCTTTTCATCCTTGCAATTCCTCTTGGTCTCTGCTTCTCTCTACCGCATCTCTCTCTTTGTTCCTCTCACTTTCTAGGTCTTGCCCAATCCCCCCTCCACTCATTCAGTGTCTCTCTCCCTGACAGTCTCTTTCCCTCTCTCTCCCCAGGCCCTCAGGCCTTCTGCTCTGTGCAGCCCTGTCCACGACCACAGGGAACAACCTCTCCTGTCTGCCCCTCTCTGCTGCCATCATTTGGCCCAGGCCCTGCTCACAGGGTATGACCATCTGATTTACCAAGCCTCCTCAGGCTGAACTTGACTGCAGCAGTGCAGTAAGCAGCCACTTCTGGACAGAAACCCTGGACACCTTAGTGGCCCAGCCATGACCCCAAGATACTGGAGAATGGCTGCTTCCATAACCTGGGAAGAAGGAGGGCTTTGCAAGATCCAGGAGCTCTGGTGCAGAATGGATTGGAGTAAACAACCTAAAAAGTGACAGAGGCATACACCCAAATCCTCCTGTGTGGTGAGGGACGAATGGGTCTCCTGTAATTGGCCTCTTCCCTGCCCATCCCCGAACAAGGACACTGGGGAGGATTAGGGGCATCATGGGTCTTACCAAGAAAACTGCCACATTCAGCCCCCACTCAGAGCCCACCTGCGGTTGGGGGGCAGCTGGTGACGTGAAACCAGTGCACAAAATATGGATTAATGCAGAGCCTCCTCACCAGTCTCTCAGGGCCACTAGGGATGATTCATTCATTCCTCACCATCACAACAGACCGCTGCCTGGGGACAGACTCCTGTCCTGCCGATCGACACACACACCCTAAACTAGCAGGTGCCATGTGCTCAAGTGTATCTATCACCTGAGTTAATACAACCACCAACAGACCTAAATACAAGATGTGTCCGCCTCCCCAGAGGATTTCTTACGCCCCGTGCAGGAAAGATACGACAACGGGGAATCCTGCTACTGTCCTCCATCACCACCATTGCTGCCAGTGTGTTCTGGGTACGGGATTCACACTGTGCACTCGAAGGGAAGTGAGTGTAGGGCCTCCTGAAGGCAGACGCTGATGCAGAGACAGAACTGTGAAAGGTTTATTTGGGGGATACCAGGAGAGACAGAGCACAGGGGACAGGACGGGCAGGGACAGCATTCAGGACATTAGGCTGATCTGACAATTTTCTAAATTTATACACACACAGCCTGGTTGTAATTGCTCAGGGAGGTCTTCAAATTTCAAATGTAGTGTCCTGTAAGGCAAATAGATTTGGGTTAGTACACTGTGACCTTCTGTTTTCCTAAATGCATTTGCTTCCTATACTCTATTTGAGGCCTTGAATGGACACCTGAGTGTGAGGCTGCCTCCACGAGTCTATATGTAATAGAAAACAATTGTCTTCACATCCCAGGTATAGATCTCTGAATGTACAGGTTCTTGTAATGATCTTTTACTTCATTCTTAGCTAGGACCTAAAACTTTTTAGAAAATAAAAAGGGGTCTTTGCCTTATTTTTGAAATCAGGATTGACAAACTCTGGGCTGAGGTGTTATACTCTCAGTGTAATGGTGTGGACTGAAGTGAACATCTTTTCATACTCATCTGCATGGTGCTATTTTCATTTAAACAGTGAGAAGGGGGCGTGGCCAACAGCCCAGATGTTTTACATATTCTTTTTCTTTTTTTCCGACAGAGAGACAGAGACAGAGAAAGGGCAACGTTGTGCACGAACGGGGAGGGTGGCGGGAGAGAGAAACTCCTAGGTAGGCTCCACACTCAACGCCGAGCATGACTTGGGGCTCGATCCCAGAACCTTGAGATCATGACCTGAGCAGAAATCAAGAGTCTGATCCTTAACCCACTGAGCCATCCAGGGGCCCCTGCAGATTCTTCATGTACTTCAACTCCTATTCTTCTAATCACCTCAGATACCAATATACTCCCCTTTCACAGATAACAAAGCTGAGGCTCTAAGTAGACCCCACTGGAAGCTGGCATCTGGGCTGAGAAATCAGGCACACGGGTAAATCCGCAGGATGCTGTGACGACGTTCAGGGAGATGAAAAGTGCAGCCAGAGTGGTGACTCAGAGGCAGAGGTGTAGTGACAGGAATCCAGCTAGGGTGGATCCTGGTCAATCCTGAATTCCCCACGAAGATTCTGCCTTAGGCTGAAGGCCAAGGCAGCCACTCTGCTGATCTCGGTTCCGTCTTCACTTTTTCTCACTGGGGCCCACAAACTCAGGCAGACAAGAATCCCCAAAGGAACCAAGTTAAATTTCCCAAATCTCCACCACATTCTGGCACCCAGTTCAGAACCTTCAGAAATCCAGCGGAAACAACAATCTTTATAGAGTATGAAGGAACAGCTTTACAGCAACAGTGACGTTCTAGTACAAATAACTGCATTATCCACACTGTGTGACGGACACAGGAAGCAACTCGAGGTGGATCTCACGGTGTCCTCACACTCACTGCTCAGGCTCCTAGCCTGCCAGGAACAGCCCACGCTCTACCCGAGAGAGTCCCATCCACTCCCCTGAGCACCTCCATCCTTCTCATCCACAACCTTCTGTTTCTAGTGACTCATGGCTCCCTCTCTTGTCCTTCAGATCCATCGCTGGTGCTTCCCTTTTACGGAACACAACATCTATGTTGTTTAACGAATTTGTCCCTCCCTGTTCTCAGACACGTTAAATTTATAACCTTTAGAGTAGGAGTCATCCCCGACGGACTCTGAGAAACAAACTGAGGGTTCTAGAGGGGAGGGTGGTGGAGGGATGCATTAGCCTGATGATGGGTATTAAGCAGGGCACGTCCTGCGTGGAGCACTGGGTATTATGCACAAACAATGAACAATGGAACATTATATCCAAAAGTACTGATGTCATGTATGGTGATTAACATAACAATAAAAAATTAAGAAAAAAAAGAGTAGGCGTCATCCTTCCCGGAGCATGGAATATTGTCTCTGTAGAGTGTGCGTGCACATACCCGCTGTGCCCAGCTTTCAGAGAAGAGTGGCTCTCCTTCACCACAACGGGACCTGCCAACCACCTCAGTATGAGTAAAAGACAAAGAGCATCAAATGTATCTCCTGAGCAACCTGAAGAATGTTATCATGTTCACTCTCCCATAACATAAGAGGCCTGCATGCAGGACTGCTATTCCTTATGGAGGATGCCCCAGCATCTGTATCTGACCCGCGTCAGAGAAAAGACAGAAGACCATCCCATTGGAAGTGACTCAGCAACATTCCAACACACCGTCTACACCTGTCTAGAGCATCTGCCACTGTTTGTCATTCTCATCACCCTTTCCGGACAAGAGGGTTTCCCACAAGTATCCACTGACTGGCGAGGACAAGGAACAGACCCCTACCCTAACGATTAATCAAGGGACAGTAGCCTTGCTTCGGGTGTTTATATAACGAATGAAATGACAGCTCAAACTCAACGCGCTGCAAACAAAGTGAGAGGTGTGTCATCCCTCTCAGACAACAAATGTGGACACAGGACGTGCACGATGGTAAGAAATATATGTCTCCATTGGGTAAGAAAGACACTTCCTTTGCAACAACGGCACCTCCCCCACTGCTCAGTGCATGGAAATAGGTACCACAACACATGTATGTCCTGAGAAACTTCAGGATGTTAAAACGTGCCTAGCCAAGATTCCCCTTGTAATGTCAAGGCTTCAGCAAAACTCTGTGTTTCTTCCACCGACACAACCCTAAGGTGATGATCTGGAAACAGAGAAGCCTGTAGGCCCTGAATGAAGACTTAGCATTTTGAAATGTAAATGACACCACACACAGATCCTAGGACAAACCCAACAGATACAAGTTCAGGACAGGGTGCTGCCCAGACAGGAAGAGGATTCCAGAAATGATTACAACTAAAAACAGCCACAGTATTTACTGGTCCTTCTGCGGGACCTTTCTGGGCAGGGTGCCGCTGTTGTCCCCTTGAGTGCCACAGGTTTCTGAATATGAAGCCCTAGAAGGGATGGAGGTGGATTCAGACTGGCCTTGACCATGCAGGATGTAAGCCAACGGTCTACACCTGCCCCACCCTATTCCACTCTCTCCCACTCCCACGTCTCATCCAGATGCAGAGAGTTTCTCACACGTCTCCTCTTACACCTGTGGACAAAGGAGAAGACCAATCCCTCACCCCTGAGGATTTGACCACTCCACCCAGGGACAGATGGTTTCATAACTATTCAATAACACTGGACAACTGAGGCCTCTACAAAAAGAGTGAAGGGAAGGTTGCACTCCATCCATCCCAGAACCCAAACCATTGTGTCTGTGCTATGCACCTGGGCAATGCTTTCATGTTTGTCTTTTGCAAAATGTCACTTTTCGTCTCCATGGCAGACACCTGGTGCCCAGTTCTGTAGGATGAAACAAGACAGTCCATGAAATGGACGTCCACAGAAAGCTGAGGGTTGTTAGTATGTCCTCACTCAGGTCTATCCTTGCATCCCAAAGCCTTGTGGTACCTCCTCTACATCTTCTCCACTGACAGAAGTACTTAAACTAGGAATATACTTTGTGACTCATGTCAGCCAATTCAGATCATCTTACCACATGTTGGAGGAATGAGCTGTGGGTGAGGCCCCCCTGTCCACCCACGTGGAGGAGGCTGAGGTAGCCCATAGCCAGTGAAGCCTGGTAAACTCCACCCCATGTGGTAGGGCATATCAGGGGGCCTTGGAGTACGAGGAAACCCTCTCAATTCCATACCGACCTGCAGAACAGAGGACAAAATATTCGGTAAGACAGCCAAAAGTTGCAACACCAAGAGATGAAACCCAAAGAGCAAGCTCTCAGCATCTGGCTCCTTCTCCAATACCACATTCCAGAAGAGCCGCATCATGCTAGAAAACTTTATCCCTCTCATTTGGTACCAACTATAATAAGGCAGGGAGCAGAGGTATAGATGTTACAGGAATAACCTACTGTCACCAAACATCACTACCCCTGTCTGCCAACGTTCACTACCAAGAAGTAGTGTCTTAAAAGGTGAAAAGGGATCAGTGGATACGAGTAAAGCAGCATACTCCAGACACGGAGGCATCGAATTCCTGGGTAACACTTGATCGTTGCTCTTCAACCACCATAGTTTTGGGTTTGTTTAGAAGAGACAGAATGTGATGAAACTGAATGCCCTTTCTCCACAAGGAATCCGAGCCACTCGAGCTGAATCCTTTGCCTGCCAAGCCCTTTACTGTCCCCACCTGCCTCACTTCCTGACAAAGCGGTCTTCTACTCTCTGCAGTTTCTGTCCAAGGCCACAAAGACACTGGAGGAATGAGGGGCCTGTGTTCTGACAGGGGGCCTGGAAATGGTTTTCTGAGAGGAACATGATACCAATAGCCCTTATTTATGTGCAGCAGCTGTGTTTATCTTAAAACACACTCTTCAGAAATTTCCACACACTGAGATCCTGAGCAATTTTGTCCAGTGGCAAATTAAGATGGGAAGGCTAAATAAGAGAATTCACAAAAATATATATGCTTTCTGATGGACAACTGCAGAGCGTGTGATGAGACAAGAAACCAGCTCTCACAGTGACATAGGGCCAAAACGACCTGCTCCTAGAAGCCCAACGGAAGGGCTTGTGAACCACTGGTCACACAGCTAATCACTGACATCCCCCCTTCAGAACCTGTGTGCCAGTCCACCCAACAGCTTTGAAAATTCAAAACAGTTTTAGAAAGGGTAACAAGTAGAGGGATTCTGCACAGCATTTTTACCAGCAGAAGTAAAACATGGATGACTTATGAATCTTGCCCTACCTAAGGACATTCCAAACTGCAAAACAAACACTATAAAATGGAGAAGAGGTTCCCCTAGTTTCCAGTTGTGAGGATTACCAGAGACCTTGTCACAGTTTAATCATCTAACACCAACATGAACACTACACCAATCGCATCTACTGACTGGGAGTCAGATTGGCCAGAGACTTCACCTTGAAGTGAGGTGTCATCCTTCTGAAGTTAATTCACCCCACAGGCATTGTGGGCGGGCAGAGGTGGATGGACCCACACACATGCACACACACACACGCACACACAGTGAGCGCCCCACCATCCTTCATCTCCTAGCACCTGTGGCTTTGGAAGGTGCCACCGAAGTTGATCATTTGTAATGAAGAATCCTGTCAGCCCCTGGGTGAATCGCTCGCATATTGAAAGGTAAACGACGCCACAGACAAACTACAGGACCCACACTACAGACACAAGGCCAGGACTGGATGTGGTTCACTAAGGGAAGTTTCTGGAACACCTGGTAGAGGCCAAAGTAGTTATCTTGCCCATTCCTGGACCTCTATGAGCCTCGGTGCCCCTGTTCCTCATGGGAGCCCCAGCAGTTTCAGCATCAGACCAAAGCCCTAGAACCGATGGAGGTGGATTCAGGCCGGCATTGACTGTGCAGAATTCAAACAAACGCTCCAAACCTACTGCCATCACATTTCCTTCGCTCCCAATCTCGGGTCCCTTCTCAGACATAGAGCATTTCACACATGTTTCTGCTGACACCTGAATACAAGGGGAAGACCTGTCCTTCCCCCTCAAAGAAGGGACCACAGCCCCCCACCTTCCTTCAGGTGTTTCCATAGCTAAGGAAAAACAGTCCTGGCTCAAGCAGCTAAAAATGAACTGAGCTGGGGCGCCTGGGTGGCTCAGTCCCTTAAGTGTCTGTCTTTGACTCAGGTCATGATCCCGGGATCCTGATATTGAGCTCTGCATCGGGCGCCCTGCTCCGCGGAGAGCCTGCTTCTCCCTCTCCCTCTGCCTGCCGCTCTGCCTACCTGTGCTCTCTCTCTTTTTCTCTGTCAAATAAATAAATAAAATCTATTTAAGGAAATGAACTCAGCAGTGTGCTTCATCCCTCAACAGCCCAAAATGTGGGAAATTCCCTGGCTAAAAAACGTTATGTCTGACATTCTGTAAAATGTCTTTCTCTCTCTACAAGAGACAACTGTTACTCAGATCAAAATGGAAAAACGACACAGCCCCGCAATGTAGTAATAGCGTAGAAACTGCTGAATCTTGGAATGTCTTTAGCCAGGGGAACCCCTGCAATACAAAGCCCTAGGGTACCACTTCTACATCTTCTCCAAAGTCTCCTCGTGGAGAAAGATGGATATGCTTTGCAAGTCAAGACCTACTGTTCGGATCACATTGCCAAATGCAGGAGGTGGAGGTGGTCAGTGAGGTTCATGAGGCCAGCAGGGTGCAGGCTGTGAACGTGGCCCATAGTACAGCAACGGTGATAAGGTAGGACCGCTGGGGTAAGGCCCGCAGGGTGGTCTCGGGAAATGACGAAGCTCCTGTACATCCATACAGATGTACACACACAAAATAAACTATAGGCTGAGATGAGACAGAAAAGTAACACCACCAACAAAAGCTGAAACCCAAAGAAACAAGTCTCAGCACGTGAAACCTCCACCACCACATTCCAAGACAGGAGCATCACTGCCAGAGGTTACCTGTGTCCTGCGTCCCACCTATGGCCTGGGGTGAACAGATGCAATGGGGATAAACTACTGTCACCACATGTTAATATATGTCTGCAACTCTACAGAGGCACGGAATCTGCCCCAAAGGCTTGGCAGAGTTAATACCAAACTAATGAAAGGGTCTATTACAGATGGGCCGGCAAGCATAGCACCTGATGTGCTGTAACTGTGTGTGAATTCAGCAAACAGCCAACCCTTAGTGAGAGTTCAGAGAAGCTTTCTGGACAAGGAAAAAGGCATAATTTTTGTCAGAGTTTTAGTCACCTGCCAGCCTTCCTTCCTACATTCCTTCCTCCCTTCCTTCCATTTCCTTTCTTTCGGGATTTTATAATAATCCCAGGTTCTGAACTTCAGTGTGGATATTGGGTTGCAGTAAAGTTCCGGAAATGATGAATTAATGAATATTTTTTAAATGTCTGCATGATACACTGTCAAAATTGAACAGGCTGAACGTTCATTTCCTAGAATGTGAATAGATTTGGCGTCAAAAATAAGTTATATACCTTTGTGCTCTTTATCAGAAATGGATTGTGAACTATGATGACTTAATCAGGAAATTCCCATTTTGTCTTCTTTTTTACTCCTGTGAAGTCGTTCTTCTAAACAAAATGATTATTGTAATTTTACTGGATGACTTTTCCGGTATCGACCTAAACTAGAGATTTTTACTAGTAATACGTTTTGACATCAAACTTAATTTTGTTTCTTCGTCTCTTAGATACAGCCTCGACAATATGATGGTAAGTGTTTTGGCTTTGGTTTTCTTTGTCCTAAATTCTCAGTACCGGTGTTTGACGTGGGTATAATTAGATGAGGGGTAAATATGGTGACTTCTGATGTCTAATTGACTTGTTCACTCCTGAAAATCATTCTCTTCCCCATGTGGAGTCTAAATGACAATGTGGAGGGTGTTGCCATAACTTCTGAGACCAGGGGGAGGAACACCTCATGGGAAGGGGGAGAATAGAAAGAGTAATTGTTCAGAGAGATGTTTAGGAGGCAAGCAATGATAGGAACCTGAGGTCTGGAGTGAGTACTTTGCCATGACCTGGCTCTTGGTGAAATGTCGAGATGAGAAAACACTCTTTGAGTCTAGCAAGCAGACCACACTTAGAGAAGAAGCCACATATTGCCAGGCAGAGTGTGTGTAACAAGAGAGGTTGGAACCATGGTTTTGAGTCTGAGGTGGAGGGAGCCTTTCCTGCCAGGGATGAATGAGTAGAAAGGAACGTGTGCCAGTGCGGGTGACATGTTGTGGCCGTGCCTCAGAGGTTGTGGTGATTCCGCGGTGCTGTCTGTTGATGGCCATGGTGGCTGCCTGGCACTTAGCAAACCGTCAAATGCTGGTGTTCGCCCCTGGGAGTGCGGCAGTGGGGGTGGTGAGAAGAGAGATCTCAGGGCACGGGAGTGCTCACATTGGGCCAATAGAAGAGAAGTTTGCACTTTGAGGTAAGATGAGAGAAGTATTATTTTTTAAAAGATTCTGTTTAGTCATTTGACAGAGAGAGAGAGGCCAAGCAGACCAAGTGGCTGGCAGAGGGAGGGGGAGAACCGTGTACCCCCTGAGCCAAGAACCAGATGTGGGATCCCAGGGCCCGAGGTAGGATCATGATCCGATGTGGGATCATGACCCGAGCTGAAGGCAGACACTTAACCGACTGAGCCACGCAGGTGCCCCAGGATGAGAGAATTAAGTGCCAGTTAGAGGAGTCTGTGTACTCGACCTCTGATGTGTTATCCATCTGTGATGGGGTGCTTCATGAGTGTTGTTTTCCTGTCAGGGTGGAGGGTAACCTTCTCATGTTGGGATGGGAAAAGCTTGTGTTCCAGGGAGTGTGAGTTATCCAGGCCCTCCAGAGATGGTGTAACGTGGAGTTTGTCCCCAACTGTGTTTGATTCCAAAGATCTTGTCTTCCAGAGCCCCCACCTAGGATTCATGACAGGCAATCTGTGAACAGCAGGAAGTCACTGAAGGCCATGGAGTTGTCACTCAATTGCCATTTTGAGCTTTCCTTGTGTGGAATTCCAAGGAGGACCTGGAAATGGACGTGGCGCTGAGCAGGAGCAAAGGATGGTTTTGTTCATTTTGGGTGGTTTGCAGGGACCTATTTTTACACCTTAATCATTGGAGGAGAGAAAAGTTAGTTGACAGCACGCTTGTTTTTTCTGTTACATATCTGGGGATGACATCAGCATTTGCAGTGGTTGCATTTTCCAAGAATAGTGCTTACAGATGGGAGAAAACTTAGAAGACATTTGATTGCTTTTCTCTATTTTTGAAAACAATTTTAAGTAGGAATCTCCCCGAAATAGGTTGTCTTAGGTTTCAAATGCTGGTAAAGCTTGATCCCTCGGGTACAATGAGAATGCTAACAAGTTAGTTTCACCCAAGTGTCAGAGAATATGTCTCCTGAGCTCATATCCTGGGATATTCAATGTCACTGGTTTTGCTAATTATCTTAGAGATTCTTTTTTCTCCTTTTAGTTACCTTACAACAAATAAATGAGAAGATCCATCGACTTAGACAAGGAAACAGGGAGCTTGCTAAGGAAACACCCTTTGGAAGCTGAAGGTATCAGGACCCTTTCAAATACTTTTTGTGATTTCGTTTTGGTTACTTCCACCTCTTGTGGTTCTTCCTACTGACCTATTTCATGTGGTCCACAAACAGTCCTGAATCGAGAGAAGCTTCAAAAATGCAGAGCACTCCCTCTCTATTTTGAAAGGAGTCACACATTAGTAGATAGGTTTGTCTTACACGATGCTATTTTTGAATTCTGATTCCTTATTTCATATGTTTTATAGATCAGGGAAGGCAAGAAACATCTTGCAGAAACTCTGAATAAACACGAGTTTCTCACTGAGGACGTTCTGAAATTGAAGGTAAGAATCCCTTCTTTGCCTGAACTGTGTCCTAAAAACAGAAATAAAATTAGTGAATTATCATCATCATCATCATCAACATCTTAAAGATTAATTGATTGATTGCTTTGAGAGAGAGAGAAAGAGTGAGTGGTGGGGGGCAGAGGGAGAGAGAGAATCCCAAACAGAGTCCATGCTGAGTTTTTTGCCTGATGCAGGTGTCAATCCCATAACCGTGAGATTAGGCGTTGAGGCAAAACGAAAGCAGTCAGACACTCCACCGATGGTGCCACCCAGATGCCACCCATGTGCCCCAAGGAATGCATTATTATTACTCACTCAAAAGGTTTTGTTGAAGGAGAACATCAAAAAGGTTGAGGCAGTTAATGAAAATATAAATGAACCCCTTCGTTGGGCACTGGCTCACTTGCAAGCTGAGAGAGAGAAGGTCAAGGATCAGGATGTGGTAGGAGTTGGCTGTTGACTTTTACCTTAATGTGGCTCCAGGAGCCTTTTGGTTCACTGGGTGACGTGAGTGCAGCATCTTCACTTGCTGTTTACTACAGTAGAGAGTTGGCATCTGGGCACTGAAAATGCTATGGAACAGTGAGCTGGGATTCACTTAGAACCACCATGATGAGGATTGCTCTTTCAAGGACTAGGAAGTATGGATGATTTCACGGCAAGGTAATGAACCCATCATTCAGCCTTGCCCTCCAAGATCTATAGAAAATCCCAACAAGATACTTGGGAGATGAAGGGCAATGGCTGGCCCAATTGTACAGTGCCTTCCTCTTAAGGCCAAACAGAGCATTTTCAATGTGAAGAGGGGAAGATGTGTATATATGTATGTACGTGGATATATATATGAAGGAAAGTCACTAAGAAAGCCATTTGTGAGTTCTTTGACTTGAACTATTTTCCACGTTGCTTACTTTCTCCTGATTCTCTTAGGCCTTAAGGGCTTTCTTTGTTGCACTGCATGACCCTGTCCTGTTAGGCATCCTCACATTGTTCTGTGATCATGATTTCTTGAATGTCTTTTTCTCATATCTGTCTTAAAGGGCCAAGAAGAATTGGAGGATGGAGAGCAGAGAGCCTTGAGGGCCAAAAAACGAGCACTGCAGGTTATGTTATTTTGGGGGAAGAAATCCCCATACGGTGGCAATGAGTTGGCATTGGGAAGGGAAAGAATGCCTTCCTGCCTTCAAGGTCTTGCCCTTCTCCTTTCCCCATCAAACCCAAGTTCTCAGGTCATGTGCACATACACACATATTCTTTTCCAGAATGGGAAGAATTAATGAATGACCACTACAATGCCCTGAGTTCTTTGAAAACAACTCAAGAAGCCGAATTGAAAATGCTGAGGAGGAAAGTGGATATTGTGGTGGATTTCTCTAAACAAAGACAGGTGGCTGCAGAAGAGTAAGCTATTCCTGTGTGAATTGTCACAAATACTGTTGTATGAAGTTATGTGATGGCCTGTCTAGATACTTGTATTTCTTTTAGAATTAGATCTCGAGTGTTTTTGCCAAATGCATTCTGTAGAATTGTGCCTGGCCGTCCTGCCTTGATGTGTGTAACCTGCATTTCCCTAACTGCTTGTTGCGCTTGTTGTGTGACTCCTTGGAGTAGAAGAGGGAAGGTACCATCATTACCAACTTTGATCCCTGGATCCCCTCTGGGTCTGTCTGCATTGTCCTTTAGGTTTCAGTGTCATCATATGTTCTCATCAGCCCTGAATTCAGTCAATTTTGGTTCAGTACGGGTCCTGGGTCAATAATGTGGATAGAAAAATGGAATTGTCTTGCTGCAGTAACACTGGGGGTTTCTTTGTGGAAAGTGGGTTGGGGCTCCAGCAGTCCCGGATCCCTTCATCCAGTGTACAACTGACATCCCTCACTGTAGCCCAGTCCCTAAGAAGGCCATGGTATTTGCCCTCCACCTGACTTTTTAGGTGTAACTCTCTTGGGTCCCAGCCAAAGCCTGCGGTTTCACTAGGGCACACCTTTGCTGGATGACCCTGAACTTCATTTGTTTCTTTCTAAGCCCATAAAGTTGTTCAGCTTCGTTATAGTTCACTTGCGTCTTCCAGAATGTATTGATGTGTCTTGGGGAGATTGGCTCCCACTGCCAGGTTGCCTTTCTCCTAAGCTTCCTTCTTCTCCATGTGGTTCTCATGGTTCTTCATGTGCTCCATAGAAATTTGGTGCATTCACTCATACGAGTTGGCTCTTTTGTCCAGTGTTTCTTTTATTTTCTCAGAAGGAGATCAGGACCTTAGAGTCCCTCATTCACGTGGAAAAGTAAAACTGTCCCTTTCTTCCCTGGAGACTCAGCTTTGTGTTATTCCATCCCACACCGGGGGTGGGGGCTGCTCTGTGTCATTGGCATCTTGGTTCTGTTCATTGGTAAGTTCTTTTGGGGGTGGGTACAGTGTCCTGACCACCTTTCTGTCTTCTACACTTTCCACCTGAGGCACTCCATCACAGCCTCTCCAGAAGGCATTTGCTGAAGGATTGCCTGAGAGACCAGAAGCAAATGCAGGTGTCTTTCTCTGTCTAGAGCTTTTGACTCAGTTTCTAAGAGTCTTTTTGCATGTGTTCTTGAGTAAATCCGGTGTCCTGTTGAAAGTGGTTAAACCAACACCATGAACAAAAGAGTCTGAGGGCAG
Source organism: Eumetopias jubatus (assembly GCF_037043125.1). Lineage (NCBI taxonomy): Eukaryota > Metazoa > Chordata > Mammalia > Carnivora > Otariidae > Eumetopias > Eumetopias jubatus. Next base: position 865,592 of record NW_028274885.1, read on the forward strand.
CACAGCAAACCAGCCTTTCTAAGCATCCTCCTTTGCTGCTTTCATTTCAGTGAACTCAGTCTTGTTAAAGTCGGTTGACTCCATGCAGTTGATAGTTTTCCATCTTAAATCTGTTGCATGGAGATAACAGTATGTGACTGTTCACAGCATTTTACACTTCAGGACATATTGCCGGCACTAAGATTGGCCTCTTCAAAGGAGGACTTCCATGTAGTCTTTCAATATTTGTTGTAGTAAGTTCTACTCTTGCTATTTCTCGTTTGGATGTGAAGGCATCTCAGACTATAAAGATCATTAATATTACCAATGTTAAGTAACTAAATGAGCCCATAGGGGAGACCATATTTAATGTTGTGTATGCATCTCGGTAATCAGAATAGCATTAAGGCTTTCCGGAATGGCCAAGAAAATGTTGAGGAAAGAATGTTCTGTTGATGCCAACAAACATGATCATGAAGTGAATTTTTGCTCAGGTGCTATTAAGAGTATATTCTGAGAATAAAGGGAATCTGTGAACTAAATTGCCCATGATAGCAAATAGCAGTCCTATTGGTAGAACATATTGAAAATGTGCTACTACAATAATATGTGTCGTGGAGGACAATGTCTAGGGATGAGTTAGCTCATGCAATGCCTGTTAGGGCTCCTATAGTAAATCAGAAAATAAAGCCTAGGGCTCCTAGGATAGCAAGAGATAACTTGGTATTTCCTCCATGAAGGGTGGCAAGTCAGCTGAATACATTGACTCCTGTTGGAATAGTAATAATTATAGTAGCTGATGTAAAGTATGCTCGTGTTTCACCGTCTATCACTACAGGAAACATACGGTGGGCCATATGATAAAGCCAAAGAAACCAATAGATATTATTGCTCAGACTATTCCCACATACCTGAAGGGCTCTTTTTTGCATGAATAGTAGGTGAGATTATCCTGAAACCTTGTAAAATGAGGACACCTACTTCGTGGTGTGCAAAGAATCAGAATAGATGCTGATAAACACTGGGGTCCCCTCCTCTGGCTGCAACAAAGCGTGTAGTATTAAGGTTTCAATCTGTTAATAGCATAGCAATTCCAGGTGCCAATATGGTAGTGATAGGAGCAGCAAAACTGCTGTCATTGGGATGAATCCTGTGAATAAGGGGGTTAGGTATTGGGATTGCAGGGGGGGAGTGTTATATTAATAATAGTAGTAATAAAATTAAGAGTGCCTAGAATTGAGGACACACCTGTTAGATGTAGTGAGAAAATTGTTAGATGCACGGGTGATCCTGTGTGAGCTAGACGGCCGGCCAGAAGAGGGTAGACAGTTCATCCGGTTCTGGCACCTGCTTCCACCATAGAAGAGTCAAGTAATAGCAGAAAAGATGGTGGGAGTAAACAGAAGGTTATCTTATTTGATGAATGCTACATCTGGAGCGCCAGTTATTCAAGGGCCTAGTCGATTTCCAAAACCACCAATCAATAGAACTACAAAGAAAATTATTTCATGTGCATGGGCAGTTAGATTCCATGATAAACTTGGTCGTCTCCTAGTAGAGCATGGGGCTGAAATAATTCAGCACGGATTACGAGACTAAGAGTGGCACCTCCCATGCCAGCCCACACACCAGATAAGACTTAAACAGTGCCAGGGTTATGGTTTGTGGAGAGTAATCAACAATATATGAACATCGATAAAATGGCTAGAAAAGCATTAGACTACAAATCTAAGAACAGAAGTTTAGCCCTCTTCCTGCCAAGCTCTGTGGTGTAATATCACAGTGAATCAAAGCAGCAGCTTCAATTCCACTGGGGCTTCTTCTGTCATTTTTCCCCTACGATGGGAGAAGTAAATTGAAGCCAGCTGATTAGAGTATTTACCTGTTAACTAAGATTTCATGGGATGGAAGCCCACCGATCTAGTAAGGGCTTAGCTCAATTAAAGTGTTTAATCTGCATTCCACTGATGTAAGATAGATTCTTGCAGTCCTTAAATTTGAGTTCGGGAGTTTGATAATACTTAGCGCTTTGAAGGCCCTTGGTCTTCTTAGCCTAAACCTCTAGTCCAGAATTGATACCAGTAGGGTTAGTGGGAGCAATATGGTTGAGATTAAAATCAGTGGCAGTAAGAAGGTTATCTTTTTTCTATTTTCAAATTGTCGTTTTATATTGCTCATTAAAGGGAATATAGTTAGTGCTGTAGTGTAGGATAGTTGAATGTAGAAACAGGTTTAGTGATGCTGTAATAGCTCTTAGTGCTGGGATAATAATTCTATCATTTTTTATTTCTTGAATGATTATTCATTTGGGGATGAAACCTGAAAGTGGGGGAGGCCTTCCAGTGATAGTATTAATATGAAGGTTAGTGAGGTAATACGTGGTAGTTTACTTCATGTGTGGGATAATGGTAGTGTTGTTGTGGATGCATTTTATATAAATAATATGAATGTAGTGAGTGTTTTTATGATGTCAACTGTCAAGTTAAGGGTCACCATGGGGTTATACACTCTAATGGCTGCTATTCATCCTATGGGCAATTGATGAGTAGGCTAAGATTTTTCATATTTGAGTTTGGTGAAGTCCTCGTCAACCTCCTAGGAGTATAGATGTAATGGCTATTGCTATTAATAGGTTGGAGTTGATGGATGGTGAGATTCACATAGAATGGCTAGTGGTGTGATGTTTTTGTCACGTTAGCAAGATTAGGCCTGAAGATGACAAAATTCCTTGTGTTACTTCCAGAACTCAAGTGGAATGGGGACAATCCGAGTTTTACTGTTAGGGCAATAGTTATTGTGGTTGAATAACAGGGTTAGGAATTTTTGAGAATGTACATTGTCTGGAGAACAATAGGTTAATAATAATTGCTATTAGGAACATAGATGCAGTGGTCTGTGTTAAAAATTTTGTAGATGCTTCAGTGGCTTGTAAATTATTTTATAAGAATAGGGATAATACCTAATATCTTTATTTCAAAACCGATTCAGATTATGAGTCATTGTGAACTTTATATTAGAAGGACAGTTCCTGAGATAACGGTTGCTATAATGGTAATGAGAATAAGTTTTATTAGGTTTTATTATCCTAGGAAGGATAGGCACCAACCTTTTCAAGGTATGGGCCCAATAGCTTATTTAGCTGAATTTACTGTAGAATATGGTGTAAATGGGTAGCACAGATTTTTGACATTTTTTTTCCTTAAGATGAAGTTTGATTCCTATCATTCTAGAAATAAGAGGATTTAAACCTCTCTTATTTATGCTATCCAAGTAAATCTTCTGTCAGACATATTTCTTATGTTTGAGCTGGAATACTTGCTGTAGTGATGGGTAGCGATACATGTCACATGCATAAGGCTAGTGTGAGGGGTAGAAAATGTTTTCATAGTAGGTGTATTCGTTGATCTTAATCGGAATCATGAGTAGGATACTTGAATTTATAGGAGGGGGATTGTTAGGAGCAGAGTTTTGATGGTGAAATTAATGGTATATAACGGTTCTGGTATATACGGGCTGTGGAATGTTGCAAAGAATATAATTGTTCTGAGAATATTTATGATGATGATGTTGGCATATTCAGCTAGGAAGAATAGGGCAAATGGGCCTGCTCCATATTCAGGGTTGAACCCAGATCCTAGTTTGGATTCTCCTTCTGTTAGGTCACAGGGGGCTTGGTTTGTTTCTTCTAAGGTTGAGATGAATCCTATTATGGACAATGGTCATGCGGGGAAGATATATCATAGGTGTACTTGGCCAATGATTAGTGTTGATAGTGTGAGAGATCCATTTGTTAGTAGGGCTGATAAAAGGATAATTGCTAGTGTTCCTTCACATGAGATTTTCTGAGCTGTGGCTCGAAGAGCTCCAGTTGAGTTACATTTTGAGTTTGAGGCTCATCACAGGATGGAGTATACCACGGGGGCATGATACAGCTAATATGAATAGCACACCTCAGTTTATATTCAGTGGGTATGGTGTGGGTAGGGGAATTCATAGAGTTAAAGCAATTGTTAGGGCTAAAATGGGTGCCGTAATAAATATGGATATAGAGGAGTGGTTGTAGCGGTTCTCGAGTGACAACATTTACGGCATCAGCAATGGGTTGTAGAAGGCCACACGGGCCTCCAGTTATTTGGTCTTGTATTGTATATACCTCGTACTTTTTAGTTGTATATACCCTCGTACTTTTCGTTCTACTAGGGTTCAGAAGTCACAGTGAGAAGGCTAGGAATGATTAGCGAGAGAATGCTGATTACACACACATTATGTTAGGGAGATCAATTGAAACTCTGGGAATAAAGGCTTAAGTTTTATGTAATTACCAGGCTCTGTCACCCTAACAAGCCCTTCTCTTGGGCGTGACTTTTTTTTTTTAAGATTTTATTCATTTATTTGACAGAGAGAGACAAAGTGAGAGAAGGAACACAAGCAGGGGGAATGGGAGGGGGAGAAGCAGGCTTCCCGCGAAGCAGGGAGCCCGATGATGGGCTCGATCCCAGGACCCTGGGATCCTGGGGTCAGGACCTGAGCCAAAGGCAGATGCTTAACGACTGAGCCACCCAGGCGTCTTGGGTGTGATTTAAAGTCAACTGGTTAAAGACAAAAGATGTATACGATCTGACGAGAAACCAGAGTATACAGTCACCTGGTTAGATTAAGATAGTATCATCTAGTAGTCGAAGACGCTTCAATAATTAGTCCTTATTTCTTTTGTCCTTTCGGACTGGGAGAAATTATTTAATAGATAGAAACTGACCTGGATGACTCCAGTCTGAACTCAGATCCCATAGGACTTTAACTGTTGAATTAACGAACCCTTAATATCTGCTGCAGCATTAGGATGTCCTGATCCAATATCAATATGAACTCTCAAATAGGATTGTGCTGTTGTCCCCAGGGTAACTTGTTCCATTGATCAAAATTTTTTGGATCAACAAATAATATTTTGACTGGCGAGTCTAGGTCTATAACTTGGAGTTTATTTTGTTCTCTGAGGTCACCTCAACCTAAACTGCGAACCCATATAGTAGATTATTGTTGCTGGTCAGTTAAATTGAGGAATTTCTTTGGGCTAGTTAATTCAAGCTCTCAAGGGTCTTCTGGTCTATTTTTTTTTTTTTTTAATCCCTGCCTCTTCACAGGAAGGTCAATTTCACTGAATGGAAGGAAGTGACAGTTAACCCCTCCTGTGGCCAATCATACAAGGCCTGATTTAGAGAAAAATGATTACGCTCTCCTTTGCAGGGTCAGGATCCCATGGCCGTTTAATGAATGTCATGAGCAGCAGTGCCTCCAATACTGGAAATGCTGGAGGTGATGTTTTGGGTAAACAGGCAGGGTTTGTGTTTGCCGAGTTCCTTTTTCTTCTTTTAATCTTTCCTTAATTGCATGCCTGTGTTGGATTAACAGTTTGAATAAGTGATTTGTTAGATACATTTTATTTTGTTAACTCTCAGTGGTTATCTCCTCTGAAATAAGCTTATGCAAGGAGAAAGAATTCTTGTTACTCCTGTTAACATTATCGCTTCCACATTAATAGATTAACTGAGTGTTAGATAAGGAGTTAAATATTTTTGGTATTAACTTTATTGAGCTTGAACCCTTTCTTAATGACTGCTTTTAAGCCTATATGGGTGTATTTATTCACTCTAAACAGGGTTGTACCTTTTTCTAAAAAGCTGTAACTTTTAAGATTCTATTTTATTTTTTTAAGATTTTATTTATTTGAGAGAGACACAGTGAGAGAGGGAACACAAGCAGGAGGAGTGGGAGAGGGAGAAGCAGGCTTCCCGCTGAGCAGGGAGCCTGATGTGGGGCTTGATCCCAGGACCCTGGGATCATGACCTGAGCCAAAGGCAGACGCTTAACGACTGAGCCAACCAGGTGCCACTTTTTAGACTATATTTTAAACTTACAGTACAGTTTTTAGGTTTTTTATGTAAAGTTTAAAGTTGAACTGATATTCTATTCTGGGTAACCAGCTATCACCAGGCTCGTTAGGTTTTTCACCTCTATATTCTCACTATTTTGCAACATAGATGAGTTCATCCTGGTGGATTATTCATAGGTAGCTCCTCTGGTTTGGTGGGGGGTAGGGGCTTAGCTTAAATTCTCTTTAAGTTAGTCTAGCTAATTGATTATGCAAAAGGTAAAAGTGTTAATCTTTGCTATTTAGTACTTTTAATTTTTCTTTCATCATTCCCTTATGGTCCTTCCTCTATAGCTCCAATTAAAATTTCTCCTATATTTTTATAACTGTTTGTCTTGTGGTAATTTATAGTTCTTTGGGCTAGCTCTGGTTCCAAGTGGTCACCTTTATTATGAACTCTTCTGGGTATAAGCCAGATGCTGTATTTAAGCTTCACTTGGGTTTACCCAAGCACACTTTCCAGTATGCTAAACTTGTTACGACTTGTCTCCTCTTGTGTTTTAGTGCTTTTAATATGTGATATTTAGATTCAATGACTTGAGAAGGGTGATGGGCTGTGTGTGCGTGCTTCCTGGCCCAATTCAATTAAGCTCTCTATTCTTATTTAGTACTAAATCCTCCTTTGGTTTTTAGTTTCATAAAAAACTTTCCTGGGTGTTGTGTTCTTAAGTAGAAAATGTAGCCCATTTCTTCCCACCCCATGGGTTACACCTTGACCTAACTTCTTCCTGTGTAATGTTTGGGGTTAGTTCTTTTCCCTTTTAACGGTTTGCTGAAGATGGCAGTATATAGACTGAATTAGCAAGGGGTGGTGAGGTTTATCAGGGTGTATCAATTATAGAACAGGCTCCTCTAAAGGGGTATAAAGCACCGCCAATTCCATTGAGTTGTCAGCTGTTGCTAGTAGTTCTCTGGTGAATCATTTTGTTGAGTGAATTATTTATGTGTAGGGCTAAGCATAGTGGGGTATCTAATCCCAGTTTGGGTTTTAGTTATTGTGTAGTCAGAAGGATTGAAGTCACTCCCATAGCTTCTTTTTGTGGTCATTGTAGCTTCTTACGGCTTAGTTAAGTCTTAACTTTTGTATGGAAATATCTTTAACACGTTTTACACCACAGGCCTATTAATTTGGGTTAATCAAATGACTGCGGTGGCTGGCACAAAATTTACCAAACCTATTTTAACAGAGCTTAGTTGAACTTTCATTCATGGCCTATTTTATGACTGCTGTATCCCGTGGGGGTGTGCTTGAGCAAGGCGTTGCGAGCTATTGTATAGTGTTCTTGATCCCTGCTCCTTTTAATCATTTGTGATTTGGAGGGCATTTTCACTGGGAGGCAGAGGCTGGCATGTGTGATCTTATGAAGAATTCATGGCAAGGCCAGGACCGTACCTTTGTGCTTATGGATTCTAATGACTCACATACGCATTTTCAGTGCCTTGCTTTCTGTATTAAGCTACAGTAACAGGTGTCCCTTGTGAAGATCTGTCATGGCTTGTAGTATTATGTTGGGAAATTTAAGCATTGGTCGTTGAGGCCTATCATGGTAAGATTATGCAACAGGGGGGATTTACAGTTAAAGGTTGTCTGTCTATAGAAAGATTCTCAACTAAAATAGTATGCTGGTGTTATGAGTGATTGGGATTATGTAGTCAATCATGTAAAATTTGAGATGTTTAACCTTATATCTGTTGCATATACTTAGTTGTGTTTTTGGGATTTGGCAGGACAACAGTAAATATTTGTGTACCTTTTAAGGTTATGGGGGAGGGGGCTGGTTAAGCTACTTTTTTATCTGTTCTATAGGGTTACAAGTACGTATGCATGCTACTCTAAAATTCTATCTTGTGCCCACTTATTACAGCTTATGGTTACGTGATGTTGCTAAGTAACGTTCAACTCAAGCCCAGCTACAAATTATTTGACTGTGTGAGACCTTATGGTCCTAGCTGACTGATACCACCTTTCCGCCCTAAAAATTAAAAGATACCAAATGTATGACAGCACAGTTATGTGTGATCATCAGCTGATTATTCATTAGCCCATCAAGATGTCCCTGTAAGTAATTAATTACTCTAAGTAATACAGTAGATTCATCCTAGAACACACAAACTAGAGACGAGGCCAGGAGAGAGCACTGTATAAAGAGATTAAAGTTTCCTGAAATAGTTACAACGTAAAATTGTCACAGCATTTACCTTGGCCCTCTCTGTGTCCATACTAAGGACCGAGGTATTGTTTCCCGTGGAAGCTGCACCAGGTCCTGCATTTGATAGCAGCCAGAGAAGGGATGGAGGTTTATTCTGATTTGCATAGACTGGGTGGAAAAAGACTAAAACCCTCCATGGCTTTCACCATCTTAACACTGCTTCCTACACTCTGTTCCCTTGCGAGAGACAGAGGGTTTCCCACATGCCTCAGGTGACCCCTTTGGACTACGGAGAGACCGGTTCCCGCAGTCTTAAGGAAGGCTCTAGAAGGCCTTGGTTGGATATTTGATAATCAACTGTGGAGAGGTCAGAGATCAACTAGTTGGAAATCAACAATGAAACAAAGGTTTCCTGATACACAACACAGGAAATGAAAATTTATCAGATTAAAAATTACCCATGCCTCAGGCAGTAAGTCATCAGCACAGACAGCACCTGTCCTTTCTACAAGCTGTGGGTGGGTTATTCAGGTGTTTTACTGTATATTATCTGCTCTATGTATCTGACAGGGGAAGATGTAAGTATTCATGACCAGAAATTACCTCAAAGAATTCATCTTTCCTCATTACTATAGTATTAGTCTCTACGTGGAATTTCTTGCAAAGTTTTAGCACGACACTACCTAATAAAATAACAGTAGAGGACTGAAATTACACAAGGGTTCATTTCCCTATTGGGGAACTGTAGTTGACAATACAAATTTTTTTTTGAAAAGGAAAAGGATCTCCATAAAGAGGAAAGAAATGTCTGCTTTCTTAAAGCAGATTGTCTATGGAATATTTATCCGCAAAGACAAATCAAGAAAGCTTACCAGGACATACAGCCTCTCATCTCTAATTCTATTCATGTTATTTTTCTCAAATCAAAGAAAAACACAGACTTCAACATTGTGTCAAGGTGGAAGGGGCCCTGATCCATGTCTGTTCTCACACCCACTCTCAAGTTAAGTGTAACAGAGAGGTTGCTTGGGGGGGGAGGGGGACAGTCAGCAGCGGGGCGTGAGCTCCACCACTCACAAGGGACAGACCCAAAGAGCCCTGCTGCCTGGGAACTTCTGAGGAAACAGAGTCCTGTCACCTCTGTGAGACCACCTGTTTCCTCTAGTAACCTCTTGTGATTATTTCCAGGAGACAGAGCGATTGCCCACTGGAACAAGAAGCCAATCGAGGGGATGTTGCAGCAGAAATTAAACTGCTGCATTTCACATCGTGCTCCTTACCTGTCCAGGGAGGAATGTCCTTGTCACATTCTCCTGGCACTGGTTTCTGCCTCCTCGATTCCTCTGGTGGCCTCTGTCTTTGGATTTCTTCCGGTCTTGGAAGATGGAGATGAATCAATTTCACTAAGAATTACCACACCCAGGCTTCCCCTGGACAAGAAACAGCTTCTCCCTAGAAACCTCACAACGCCCTTAACCGAAGTAGGTCAAACTCCTGTACTGGTGTTTCAAGTGGGCAAACTCCCTGCTCTGCTCCACCCCACCATCACCCCATCCAGATCAGGAGCCCCGAGATGTGGGAGAGAAACACACCCACGTTCAGCTGGGGCAGAGTGCGCACAAGAGGAGGAGAGAAAAACATTCTTACCCAGTTGTCCCGAGCCACCTTCTCCTGAAGAGTGATCTGAAAGAGTCAGCACATCAGTCAAAAACCCACGTGCAGAGATTCAGTCGGCCTTTGATCGTCTGCATTAGGTGCTGCAGGATTGAGAAAACACTGGGCAGATCTTGTGGCCTCCCTGGTGTCTGAAAGGGGGAGCTCTTGCTGTTGCAGCTGTTCTTACATCTCTTCTTTTGTGTTCCTGCGAGTGTCAAATGCTTTCATCAGGTGGAGCACAATGTGGAGTAGGGCTTTTTAGTCTGCCCAGGTTCCTGTTATTGGAACTGAACTCTCACATACATTTTGCAATCATATAAGACATATTTCACATAATTATCAAAATACGGTAGGCTCGAAGCGGTTGCTAAGTCATTTTGTATTCACTATTTAATGCTTGTGGGGATCTGAGCTGATAAGGTCTCCTTACCAGTCATGACAGCTCCCTAGTTTATCCTGCAATGAGTATCTTTCATCATAAAGTTTGATTCTCCTTTTCCTCATATCCTTCTCGTGTTTCTCTGGGCTACAACAAGTGGGTCTCTAAAATGGCACGGTCCTTTTTGTTGATGTGATTTGTCCTACACCAAACTGCTTCTTAAGGTTTATACTCATTTATACCACCTCCAGAAGCATGTCTGGGAACCACAGTTCCACATAGTCTGGCCAGCATTGGGGATCAGGAAACCTTTGGTAACTTAACTGTTGCATATTTTCAACTGAACATCTGGAAAATGTTTTTTCACATATAAAATCTCTAAGTGTCTTCTGAACAGTGGTGGTTATTTGTGTGTGAGCTTGGTCTAAACACCATACCCAGTTTCAGAATCATCCATCAGCGTTCACCGCTGGGGTTAGGAGCTGAATTACCTTGTGGTTCCCTATGTTTTCTGCAACTAATTTCAGTTTCTCCCCTGCCCCCTGCTCACATTCTTTCAGTCCCAACTTCCTAAGAGGGAAAGGAAACATCTATACCTGGTAGCCCATGTGGAATTCTGCCATTCTTCCTTCCCAGGAATCTGAAGGCAGGACTCGAATGTCCCCACATACCGTCCCCATAAACACAACATCCACAAACCCAATCGCAGGGATGAATTGATGCCCTCGCCCCCCAATAAGGGCCTAAAACCACTCAAACTTCAGCCTGCTGGCAAGTCTTCAGTAGCTCTGAGCTGCTCTTCACAGCTCCCTATTGCTACTCATCAATACATCAAATAAATATAAAAAGCACATATGAGATGCACTATGTGTCCGCCCAGGCCCTGGTGATTGGGATTGCATAAGCGTATTTCATTACAATATAGGAAACCAGGCCTGACCAAATCATCACTACTAAACGCATAAGGATGAAGCAGGGCTTCCTGACTCGTCTAGGTTCTCTTGAGAGCCCTGAATTTTCAGTTCAAGCCTGGGGCCATGACACTGTCATAGAGACACCTCTCTGGGACATGGTGTCATTAACACTGTGCTATTAACTACTAGACATTTCCTACAGTTCCCGAGGGAACTCGTGCCACCTACCTCAAAGACACTAGTTGAGAAGAATGCAAACCATGCTGAACAACAAAAACAATGATCTGAATTGCTCCACTGTCAGGATATTGTATCCTGGAAAAGGATTTTAGCTGGGAGGTGGGGAGGAAGGAAGGAAAGGGAAAGGGAAGGGAGGGGGAGGGGAAGAGAAGAGAAAAGAAAAGAAGGAAAGGAAGGAAAACTTAGTTCACAGGATTTGCGACTGCTGGCACCCCCCAGTCACCTGCCAGCCATTAACTCCCATCTTGTCTGCAGCAAGATACCATCAGGGTGCACCTCAGTTTTTCTCCAGATATTTTCTACCCAACATCTAGAGTTTAACAATGATAGACATATGGCAGTCATGAGACTATGACATTCTGATCTCTCTCACATTACAACTGAGCATGCACACTTTGAATGAGGTCACTAAGGATTGCATTAGCGCTCTCAAGTGTGTCCAGGTCATTCTTCAACAGAACATACAGACATCAGGAATAAATACTCATTACTTTTACCTCTGTTTTGAGAGTGTAATCCAGGACAATGAAAGGATTTTTTTTTTTTTTTTTTTTACCTTAAGTATATGGGCTCCATAAGAGGGAAGCTTCTTTGGCCACATGGTTTCTTGAGTACATTTCTTTGCTTCATTGATCTACACAAATATATAATAGAGGATTCAGAATTCAAAAAATTAATTATGGTGACAGCAAAACCGATCTCCCGTGGGTAAGTCTTTATGGAAATAAAGGAAGCAACACTTTACATATGTGATGCTTGATTTAAATTCGGCCTGGTATAGAGTGGAATGAAATGGGCATTAGGATGAAAGAGAGATGGCAAAATCAGTGACCTGGAAGTGGACATCATTCCACGTGAAACCATAAAAATGAAAAAAAATGGGGGGGTGATTGTACCTTCTGTTCAAAAATGCATATTGTTTCTGCAAGTTCTACATTTTCCTTCATACAATTCTTAATCTTCTCAGAAATTTGATCTGAATTAACCAAAAAGATAAAAAGGTGATCTCTAAGATGACTACCAAAACCAATAAAATCAAATTACCCACTGCATCAACAGAAAAGGTGTGTGATCCTGCACTATGGGCGCATGTAACATTTGAGCATTACTGTGGTCTGTGAAGAAAGCACGTTTTAGTTAGTAGCATTAAATGTTGGAAACAAATATGAAAATAAGAACCTCATTTCAATGAGGTTAATCTTTAGGGTAAACACAGTAAAAGCTCTTAGACTAATATCCCATCATTAAGCATCACTCATCTTAGAATATATGAACAGTTCAATTTGCTGTCATCACCAGCAGAGAAATGGACAAAAATCAAGTACCCTATTTCCTTATATTCTGTTCCTCCATTCTCAAATAAATAAATCAGTGCAATTAATTTAAAAACAGAGGTTAAAAATCAAAATCCCTATTAAAAATAACCCACCTAAGTTCTTCCAGGTTTTCCCCCACTTTCACCCCCATGCCTTGAAAAACAGAGAGAGAGTAATTATTCTAAATGTCACTTGTTTGGTACTCAGAGACCTCCAATGTCTTTCTGCTGCCCAGGAGAGTCCCCTCCATGAGAACGAGAGTGGGACGCACAGATGGACATGGTCTTGGAATCAAACACACTTGGGTGCAATGTCTGCTTTTCCACCTAGTGGCTAGAGGCGCCGGCCAATTCCTCATCTTCCTAAATCACAAGATGTTGAAGGGCCAAAATGCAAACGTCACCACCTGCATTACCGGTAAACAACACCCAGGAAACGCACACATTACAAGTGGATAGCACATGTAAAGCACCCAGAACCGGGCCCAAGACTCCAGAATCTTCTCACATGGATTTAATTCTACTGCTGTACCCCAAACTGCAAACTGATCTTCTTTCTGTACAGTGGGAGAGCTCTGTGGCCCAGAGGTCACCTCTTCTATACCATCAATACTGTACTCACCATAGAAACGCCAGCATTTGAGGGCCTCCTATGTGCCAGTTCACTTAATCATCACAGTCCCTGAAGCCCATACACAATTCATTATCCCCATTTTGCATCCTGTCCACTTACCCTCTCTCTCCACTGGCCTTAGTCTCACTCCCCTCAAGACTCATAACACACGCTTTTTAAACTTCTCTTGTGACACACACTCTGTCTGGCAATATTTGGTTCTTCTCTAAGCCTTGAGCTTCCTGACAGGCTCAGAGTCCCTTAATCTGTACATTTCCCCCAATAGCCAAGTCATGTCAACATACACCTGCCATATTTCACACTCACATAGTCACTGGCTTCTTAAACATTTCTAACCAGAGGTAAACTCATCTGCTTCTCCCTAATTGTGTAGTCTGTTCCTCCACCTGGTCACCTGTGTCAATTGGTGGCAACCCAACCTGTGCTGTCACCTGGGCCTCAAACCAGGAAAAGCAACTGTGAAGAGTTAAGGGGCTAACCTGATCAGATACGTCAATGTATTTACTTCTAGCTGGATTAGAAACCACATCAAACAGTTGTATTAAGAAAAGATTACCAGGCGGGGCGCCTGGGTGGCTCAGTCTTTAAGCATCTGCCTTTGGCTCAGGTCATGATCCCAGGGTCCAGGGATCCAGCCTTGCATCGGGCTGCCTGCTCAGCAGGAAGCCTGCTTCTCCCTTTCCCACTCCCCCTGCTTGTGCTTTATCTCTTGCTGTGTCTCTGTCAAATAAATAAATAAAATACTAAAAAAGAAAGAAAGAAAGAAAGAAACCCATGTTGAGCTCCTTCCACAGCAGGGAATCTGCTTCTCCCTCTCCCTCTGCCCCTTCTCCCTCTCCCTCTGCCCCTTCTCCCTCTCCCTCTGCCCCTTCTCCCTGCTCATGCTGTCTATCAAATAAATAAAATCTTTACATAAAAAAAAGATTATCAGGCAAACCACAGAATGGGAGAAGATATTTGCAAATGACACTACAGATAAAGGGCTGATAGCCGAGATCTATAAAGACCTTCCCAAACTCAAATCCAAACAACAAATAATCAAGTCAATAAATGGGCAGAGGACAATGAACAGACACTTCTCCAAAGAAGACATACAAATGGCTAACAGACACATGAAAAAATGTTCATCGTCATTAGCCATCAGGGAAATTGAAATCAAAACCACATTGAGATACCACCTTACACGAGTTAGACTGGCAAACAGTGACCAGGCCATAAACAACAAATGTTGGAGAGGTTGTGGAGCAAGGGGAACCCTCTTACACTGTTGGTGGGAATGCAAGTTGGCATAACCACTCTGGAAAACAGTGTGGAGGTGCCTCAAAATATTAAAAATAGAGCTACTCTATGACCCAGCAATTTCACCACTGGGTATTTACCCCCGAGACACAGATGTAGTGAAAAGAAGGGCCATATGCACCCCAATGTTCATAGCAGCAATGTCCGCACTAGCCAAACTGTGGAAAGAGCCGAGATGCCCTTCAACAGAAGAATGGATAAAGAAGATGTGGTCCATAAACACAATGGAATATGACTCAGCCATCAGAAAGGATGAATACCCAACTTTTCCATCAACATGGATGGGACTGGAGGAGATGATGCTAAGTGAAATAAGTCAAGCAGAGAAAGTCAATTATCATATGGTTTCACTTAGTTGTGGAACATAAGGAGTACCATGGAGGACATTAGGAGAAGGAAAGGAAAAATGAAGGGGGAAAATCAGAGGGAGGACAAACCATGAGAGACTGTGGACTATGGGAAACAAATTGAGGGTTTCAGAGGGGAGAGGGGTGGGGGGATGGGTTGGCCCAGTGATGGGAATTAAGGAGGTCATGGATTGCATGGAGCACTGGGTGTTATACGAAAACAATGAATTATGGAACACTACATGAAAACCTCATGCTGTATTGTACGGTGACTAACAACATAATAAAATTTAATTAAAAAAAAAAAGGGAAAAGACTACCAGGAAAACAGAACACTGAAATCTTACCTTCAAATGCTTGAGTCTTTACCTAGAAGAGGGAGAAACAAAATTGCAGTTGATGGAGAAAACATATTTTTTAACAAAATTATACTTTACGACAAAACAATCAAAATGATAATCTAATGGTATAATAATGGTGTAGTTCAGCAGAGTAAATTCTATAAATTAAGAAGACTTCAAAGCATCAACCCCCTAATAGAGGGTTACAAGTATCAGGGCCTCATGATCCCCTGCACCCTTCCATGTAACACCTCTATTATACCTGTCAGAAAACCCAACCACTGAGGACGGGACTTTGTCCAGACCTCTAAGCAATAAATAACACTGTAGACGGTCGCCATCCCCTTTTTCCCAACCCTCCCACCCTGACATCCATTCCAACTGACACCAAAGTCCTCACTGTAATTGACCAATGTGCTGTATTTAGTATTCCAGTTGATAAGGACTGCCACAATCATTTGCTTTGACCTTAGAGAATGGACTGTAATGGCCCACGGTTTCACAGAATGCCTCCTATTTCCAACAAACCTTAATGACTGACTTGGATGATAAAATGTGTGCTGTGGCTCTCCTTTGTTACAATATGTAGGTGATTGGCATCTCTGCTCCCCCCCTCACACCTCTGCACAAGAAGACAGCATTTCCCTGTGAAAACTTTTGGCCTTCA